>NW_027479290.1:0-162902 GCF_051014685.1 Ptiloglossa arizonensis | reverse complement strand
CAAATTTTTCGCAATTCTGCTGCTCCAAACGCTTAACCGGAATGGCCTAGGGAAAAAATACACGTACCGTTGTAATCGGGCGAGTTTCTACTTTCAAATGCAATAGGAATTTTTGGGTTAGGTCAATCCGTTCGCGACATATGGGAGTCTGAAGCTAAGAAATGGTTGAGAAGAGAACAAATTTTTCGCAATTCTGCTGCTCCAAACGCTTAACCAGAATGGCTTAGGGAAAAAATACACGTACCGTTGTAATCGGGCGAGTTTCTACTTTCAAATGCAATAGGAATTTTTGGGTTAGGTCAACCCGTTCGCGAGATATGGGAGTTTGAAGCTAAGAAATGGTTGAGAAGAGAACAAATTTTTCGCAATTCTGCTGCTCCAAACGCTTAACCGGAATGGCCTAGGGAAAAAACACACATACCGTTGTAATCGGGCGAGTTTCTACATTCAGACGCAACAGGAATTTTTGGGTTAGGTCAATCCGTTCGCGAGATATGGGAGTTTGAAGCTAAGAAATGGTTGAGAATACAACAAATATTTCGCACTTCTGCTGCTCCAAACGCTTAACCAGAATGGCCTACGGAAAAAATACACATACCGTTGTAATCGGGCGAGTTTCTACTTTCAGATGCAATAGGAATTTTTGGGTTAGGTCAATCCGTTCGCGAGATATGGGAGTTTGAAGCCAAGAAATGGTTGAGAAGGCAAAAAATTTTTCGCAATTCTGCTGCTTCAAACGCTTAACCAGAATGGCCTAGGGAAAAAATACATATACCGTTGTAATTGGGCGAGTTTCTACTTTCAGATGCAATAGGAATTTTTGGGTTAGGTCAATCCGTTCGCCAGATATGGGAGTTTGAAACTAAGAATAGGTTGAGGAGACAACAAATTTTTCGCACTTCTGCTGCTCAAACGCTTAACCAGAATGGCCTAGGGAAAAAATACACATACCGTTGTAATCGGGCGAGTTTCTACTTTCAGATGCAATGGTAATTTTTGGGTTAGGTCATACCGTTCGCGACATATGGGAGTTTGAAACTAAGAAATGGTAGAGAAGGCAACAAATTTTTCGCAATTCTGCTGCTCCAAACGCTTAACCAGAATGGCCTGGGGAAAAAATACACATACCGTTGTAATCGGGTGAGTTTCTGCTTTCAGATGCAATAGGAATTTTTGTTTTAGGTAAATCCGTTCGCGAGATATGGGAGTTTGAAGCTAAGAATAGGTTGAGAAGACAACAAATTTTTCGCAATTCTGCTGCTTCAAAAGCTTAACCAGAATGGCCTAGGGAAAAAATACACATACCGTTGTAATTGGGCGAGTTTCTACTTTCAGATGCAATAGGAATTTTTGGGTTAGGTCAATCCGTTCGTGACATATGGTAGTTTGAAGCCAAGAAATGGTTGAGAAGAGAACAAATTTTTCGCAATTCTGCTGCTCCAAACGCTTAACCAGAATGGCCTAGGGAAAAAATACACATTCCTTTGTAATCGGGCGAGCTTCTACTTTCAGATGCAATAGAAATTTTTGGGTTAGGTCAATCCGTTCGCGAGATATGGGACTTTGAAGCTAAGAAATGGTTGACAAGACAACAAATTTTCCGCACTTCTGCTGCTCCAATCGCTTATCCAGAATGGCCCAGGGAAAAAATACACATACCGTTGTAATCGGGCGAGTTTCTACTTTCAGATGCAATAGGAATTTTTGGGTTAGGTCAATCCGTTCGCCAGATATGGGACTTTGAAGCTAAGAAATGGTTGACAAGACAACAAATTTTCCGCACTTCTGCTGCTCCAATCGCTTATCCAGAATGGCCCAGGGAAAAAATACACATACCGTTGTAATCGGGCGAGTTTCTGCTTTCAGATGCAATAGGAATTTTTGTTTTAGGTAAATCCGTTCGCGAGATATGGGAGTTTGAAGCTAAGAAATGGTTGAGAAGGCAAAAAATTTTTCGCAATTCTGCTGCTCCAGACGTTTAATAAGAATGGCCTAGGGAAAAAATATACAAACCGTTGTAATCGGGCGAGTTTCTAATTTCAGATGCAACAGGAATTTTTGGGTTAGGTCAATCTGTTCGCGAGATATGGGAGTTTGAAGCTAAGAAATGGTTGAGAATACAACAAATTTTTCGCACTTCTGCTGCTCCAAAAGCTTAACCAGAATGGCCCAGGGAGAAAATACACATACCGTTGTAATCGGGCGAGTTTCTACTTTCAGATGCAATAGGACTTTTTGGGTCAGGTCAGTCCGTTCGTGAGATATGGGAGTTTGAAGCCAAGAAATGGTTGAGAAGGCAAAAAATTTTTCGCAATTCTGCTGCTTCAAACGCTTAACCAGAATGGCCTAGGGCAAAAATACACATACCGTTGTAATCGGGCGAGTTTCTACTTTCAGATGCAATAGGACTTTTTGGGTCAGGTCAATCCGTTCGCGAGATATGGGAGTTTGAAGCTAAGAAATGGTTGAGAAGGCAAAAAATTTTTCGCAATTCGGCTGCTCCAAACGCTTAACCAGAATGGCCCAGGGAAAAAATACACATTCCGTTGTAATCGGGCGAGTTTCTACTTTCAGATGCAATAGGACTTTTTGGGTCAGGTCAGTCCGTTCGCGAGATATGGGAGTTTGAAGCCAAGAAATGGTTGAGAAGGCAAAAAATTTTTCGCAATTCTGCTGCTTCAAAAGCTTAACCAGAATGGCCTAGGGAAAAAATACACATACCGTTGTAATCGGCCGAGTTTCTACTTTCAGATGCAACAGGAATTTTTGGGTTTGGTCAATCCGTTCGCGAGATATGGGAGTTTGAAGCTAAGAAATGGTTGAGAAGAGAACAAATTTTTCGCAATTCTGCTGCATCAAACGCTTAACCAGAATGGCCTAGGGAAAAAATACCCGTACCGTTGTAATCGGGCGAGTTTCTACTTTCAGATGCAATAGGAATTTTTGGGTTAGGTCAACCCGTTCGCCAGATATGGGAGTTTGAAACTAAGAATAGGTTGAGAAGACAACAAATTTTTCGCACTTCTGCTGCTCCAAACGCTTAACCAGAATGGCCTACGGAAAAAATACACATGCCGTTGTAATCGGGCGAGTTTCTACTTTCAGATGCAATAGGAATTTTTGGGTTAGGTCAATCCCTTCGCGAGATATGGGAGTTTGAAGCCAAGAAATGGTTGAGAAGGCAAAAATTTTTTCGCAATTCTGGTGCTTCAAACGCTTAACCAGAATGGCCTAGGGAAAAAATACACATACCGTTGTAATCGGGCGAGTTTCTACTTTCAGATGCAATGGGAATTTTTGGGTTAGGTCAAACCGTTCGCGACGTATGGGAGTTTGAAACTAAGACATGGTTGAGAAGACAACAAATTTTTCGCAATTCTGCTGCTCCAAACGCTTAACCAGAATGGCCTGGGGAAAAAATACACGTACCGTTGTAATCGGGCGAGTTTCTACTTTCAAATGCAATAGGAATTTTTGGTTAGGTCAATCCCTTCGCGAGATATGGGAGTTTGAAGCCAAGAAATGGTTGAGAAGGCAAAAAATTTTCGCAATTCTGCTGCTTCAAAAGCTTAACCAGAATGGCCTAGGGAAAAAATACACATACCGTTGTAATCGGCCGAGTTTCTACTTTCAGATGCAACAGGAATTTTTGGGTTTGGTCAATCCGTTCGCGAGATATGGGAGTTTGAAGCTAAGAAATGGTTGAGAAGAGAACAAATTTTTCGCAATTCTGCTGCATCAAACGCTTAACCAGAATGGCCTAGGGAAAAAATACCCGTACCGTTGTAATCGGGCGAGTTTCTACTTTCAGATGCAATAGGAATTTTTGGGTTAGGTCAACCCGTTCGCCAGATATGGGAGTTTGAAACTAAGAATAGGTTGAGAAGACAACAAATTTTTCGCACTTCTGCTGCTCCAAACGCTTAACCAGAATGGCCTACGGAAAAAATACACATGCCGTTGTAATCGGGCGAGTTTCTACTTTCAGATGCAATAGGAATTTTTGGGTTAGGTCAATCCCTTCGCGAGATATGGGAGTTTGAAGCCAAGAAATGGTTGAGAAGGCAAAAATTTTTTCGCAATTCTGGTGCTTCAAACGCTTAACCAGAATGGCCTAGGGAAAAAATACACATACCGTTGTAATCGGGCGAGTTTCTACTTTCAGATGCAATGGGAATTTTTGGGTTAGGTCAAACCGTTCGCGACGTATGGGAGTTTGAAACTAAGACATGGTTGAGAAGACAACAAATTTTTCGCAATTCTGCTGCTCCAAACGCTTAACCAGAATGGCCTGGGGAAAAAATACACGTACCGTTGTAATCGGGCGAGTTTCTACTTTCAAATGCAATAGGAATTTTTGGTTAGGTCAATCCGTTCGCGAGATATGGGAGTTTGAAGCTAAGAAATGGTTGAGAAGAGAACAAATTTTTCGCAATTCTGCTGCTTCAAACGCTTAACCAGAATGGCCTAGGGCAAAAATACACATACCGTTGTAATCGGGCGAGTTTCTACTTTCAGATGCAATAGGACTTTTTGGGTCAGGTCAATCCGTTCGCGAGATATGGGAGTTTGAAGCTAAGAAATGGTTGAGAAGGCAAAAAATTTTTCGCAATTCTGCTGCTCCAAACGCTTAACCAGAATGGCCCAGGGAAAAAATACACATTCCGTTGTAATCGGGCGAGTTTCTACTTTCAGATGCAATAGGACTTTTTGGGTCAGGTCAGTCCGTTCGCGAGATATGGGAGTTTGAAGCCAAGAAATGGTTGAGAAGGCAAAAAATTTTTCGCAATTCTGCTGCTTCAAAAGCTTACCCAGAATGGCCTAGGGAAAAAATACACATACCGTTGTAATTGGGCGAGTTTCTACTTTCATATGCAATAGGAATTTTTGGGTTAGGTCAATCCGTTCGCGAGATATAGGAGTTTAAAGCCAAGAAATGGTTGAGAAGGCAAAAAATTTTTCGCAATTCTGCTGCTTCAAAAGCTTAACCAGAATGGCCTAGGGAAAAAATACACATACCGTTGTAATTGGGCGAGTTTCTACTTTCAGATGCAATAGGAATTTTTGGGTTAGGTCAATCAGTTCGCGACATATGGGAGTTTGAAGCTAAGAAATGGATGAGAAGGCAAAAAATTTTTCGCAATTCTGCTGCTCCAAACGCTTAACCAGAATGGCCCAGCGAAAAAATACACATTCCGTTGTAATCGGGCGAGTTTCTACTTTCAGATGCAATAGGAATTTTTGGGTTAGGTCAATCCGTTCGCCAGATATGGGAGTTTGAAACTAAGAATAGGTTGAGAAGACAACAAATTTTTCGCAATTCTGCTGCTCCAAACGCTTAACCAGAATGGCCTAGGGAAAAAATACACATACCGTTGTAATCGGGCGAGTTTCTACTTTCAGATGCAATGGGAATTTTTGGGTTAGGTCAAACCGTTCGCGACGTATGGGAGTTTGAAACTAAGAAATGGTTGAGAAGACAACAAATTTTTCGCAATTCTGCTGCTCCAAACGCTACCAGAATGGCCTGGGGAAAAAATACACGTACCGTTGTAATCGGGCGAGTTTCTACTTTCAAATGCAATAGGAATTTTTGGGTTAGGTCAATCCGTTCGCGAGATATGGGAGTTTGAAGCTAAGAAATGGTTGAGAAGAGAACAAATTTTTCGCAATTCTGCTGCTCCAAACGCTTAACCAGAATGGCCCAGGGAAAAAATACACATTCCGTTGTAATCGGGCGAGTTTCTACTTTCAGATGCAATAGGACTTTTTGGGTCAGGTCAGTCCGTTCGCAAGATATGGGAGTTTGAAGCCAAGAAATGGTTGAGAAGGCAAAAAATTTTTCGCAATTCTGCTGCTTCAAAAGCTTACCCAGAATGGCCTAGGGAAAAAATACACATACCGTTGTAATTGGGCGAGTTTCTACTTTCAGATGCAATAGGAATATTTGGGTTAGGTCAATCAGTTCGCGACATATGGGAGTTTGAAGCTAAGAAATGGATGAGAAGGCAAAAAATTTTTCGCAATTCTGCTGCTCCAAACGCTTAACCAGAATGGCCCAGGGAAAAAATACACAAACCGTTGTAATCGGGCGAGTTTCTACTTTCAGATGCAATAGGAATTTTTGGGTTATGTCAATCCGTTCGCCAGATATGGGAGTTTGAAACTAAGAATAGGTTGAGAAGACAACAAATTTTTCGCACTTCTGCTGCTCCAAACGCTTAACCAGAATGGCCTAGGGAAAAAATACACATACCGTTGTAATCGGGCGAGTTTCTACTTTCAGTTGCAATAGGAATTCTTCGGTTAAGTCGATCCGTTCGCAAGATATGGGACTTTGAAGCTAAGAAATGGTTGACAAGACAACAAATTTTTCGCACTTCTGCTGCTCCAATCGCTTAACCAGAAAGGCCTAGGGGAAAAATACACGCAGCGTTGTAATCGGGCGAGTTTCTACTTTCAGACGCAATAGGAATTTTTCGGTTAAGTCGATCCGTTCGCGAGATATGGGAGTTTGAAGCTAAGAAATGGTTTAGAAGACAACAAATTTTTCGCAATTCTGCTGCTCCAAACGCTTAACCAGAATGGGCTAGGGAAAAAATACACATACCGTTGTAATCGGGCGAGTTTCTACTTTCAGTTACAATAGGAATTTTTGGGTCTGGTCAATCCGTTCGCGAGATATGGGAGTTTGAAGCTAAGAAATGGTTGAGAAGGCAACAAATTTTTCGCAATTCTGCTGCTCCAGACGTTTAACAAGAATGGCCTAGGGAAAAAATACACAAACCGTTGTAATCGGGCGAGTTTCTACTTTCAGATGCAATAGGAATTTTTGGGTTATGTCAATCCGTTCGCCAGATGTGGGAGTTTGAAACTAACAATAGGTTGAGAAGACAACAAATTTTTCGCACTTCTGCTGCTCCAAACGCTTAACCAGAATGGCCTAGGGAAAAAATACACATACCGTTGTAATCGGGCGAGTTTCTACTTTCAGTTGCAATAGGAATTCTTCGGTTAAGTCGATCCGTTCGCAAGATATGGGACTTTGAAGCTAAGAAATGGTTGACAAGACAACAAATTTTTCGCACTTCTGCTGCTCCAATCGCTTAACCAGAAAGGCCTAGGGGAAAAATACACGCAGCGTTGTAATCGGGCGAGTTTCTACTTTCAGACGCAATAGGAATTTTTCGGTTAAGTCGATCCGTTCGCGAGATATGGGAGTTTGAAGCTAAGAAATGGTTTAGAAGACAACAAATTTTTCGCAATTCTGCTGCTCCAAACGCTTAACCAGAATGGGCTAGGGAAAAAATACACATACCGTTGTAATCGGGCGAGTTTCTACTTTCAGTTACAATAGGAATTTTTGGGTCTGGTCAATCCGTTCGCGAGATATGGGAGTTTGAAGCTAAGAAATGGTTGAGAAGGCAACAAATTTTTCGCAATTCTGCTGCTCCAGACGTTTAACAAGAATGGCCTAGGGAAAAAATATACAAACCGTTGTAATCGGGCGAGTTTCTACTTTCAGATGCAATAGGAATTTTTGGGTTAGGTCAATCCGTTCGCGAGATATGGGAGTTTGAAGCCAAGAAATGGTTGAGAAGGCAAAAAATTTTTCGCAATTCTGCTGCTCCAAACGCTTAACCAGAATGGCCCAGGGAAAAAATACGCATACCGTTGTAATCGGGCGAGTTTCTACTTTCAGTTACAATAGGAATTTTTGGGTCTGGTCAATCCGTTCGCGAGATATGGGACTTTGAAGCTAAGAAATGGTTGACAAGACAAGAAATTTTTCGCACTTCTGCTGCTCCAATCGCTTAACCAGAATGGCCTAGGGGAAAAATACACGTACCGTTGTAATCGGGCGAGTTTCTACTTTCAGACGCAGCAGGAATTTTTGGGTTTGGTCAATCCGTTCGCGAGATATGGGACTTTGAAGCTAAGAAATGGTTGAGAAGACAACAAATTTTTCGCAATTCTGCTGCTCCAAACGCTTAACCAGAATGGCCTAGGGAAAAAATACGCATACCGTTGTAATCGGGCGAGTTTCTACTTTCAGTTACAATAGGAATTTTGGGGTCTGGTCAATCCGTTCGCGAGATATGGGACTTTGAAGCTAAGAAATGGTTGACAAGACAACAAATTTTTCGCACTTCTGCTGCTCCAATCGCTTAACCAGAATGGCCTAGGGAAAAAATACACATACCGTTGTAATCGGGCGAGTTTCTACTTTCAGATGCAATAGGAATTTTTGGGTTAGGTCAATCCGTTCGCGAGATATGGGAGTTTGAAGCCAAGAAATGGTAGAGAAGCCAAAAAATTTTTCACAATTCTGCTGCTGCAAACGCTTAACCAGAAAGGCCTAGGGAAAAAATACACATACCGCTGTAGTCGGGCGAGTTTCTACTTTCAGACGCAATAGGAAGTTTTGGGTTAGGTCAATCCGTTCACGAGATATGGGAGTTTGAAGCCAAGAAATGGTTGAGAAGGCAAAAAATTTTTCGCAATTCTGCTGCTCCAAACGCTTAACCAGAATGGCCCAGGGAAAAAATACGCATACCGTTGTAATCGGGCGAGTTTCTACTTTCAGTTACAATAGGAATTTTTGGGTTAGGTCAATCCGTTCGCGAGATATGGGAGTTTGAAGCCAAGAAATGGTTGAGAAGGCAAAAAATTTTTCGCAATTCTGCTGCTCCAATCGCTTAACCAGAATGGCCTAGGGAAAAAATACACATACCGTTGTAATCGGGCGAGTTTCTACTTTCAGTTACAATAGGAATTTTTGGGTCTGGTCAATCCGTTCGCGAGATATGGGACTTTGAAGCTAAGAAATGGTTGACAAGACAACAAATTTTTCGCACTTCTGCTGCTCCAATCGCTTAACCAGAATGGCCTAGGGGAAAAATACACGTAGCGTTCTAATCGGGCGAGTTTCTACTTTCAGACGCAATAGGAATTTTTCGGTTAAGTCAATCTGTTCGCGAGATATGGGAGTTTGAAGCTAAGAAATGGTTTAGAAGACAACAAATTTTTCGCAATTCTGCTGCTCCAAACGCTCAACCAGAATGGCCTAGGGAAAAAATACACATACCCTTGTAATCGGGCGAGTTTCTACTTTCACAAGCAACAGGAATTTTTGGGTTTGGTCAATCCGTTCGCGAGATATGGGACTTTGAAGCTAAGAAATGGTTGGGAAGACAACAAATTTTTTGCAATTCTGTTGCTCCAAACGCTTAACCAGAATGGGCTAGGGAAAAAATACACGTACCGTTGTAATCGGGCGAGTTTCTACTTTCAAATGCAATTGGAATTTTTGGGTTAGAACATTCCGTTCGCGAGATATGGGACTTTGAAGCCAAGAAATGGTAGAGAAGGCAAAAAATTTTTCACAATTCTGCTTGCTCCAAACGCTTAACCAGAAAGGTCTAGGGAAAAAATACACATACCGCTGTAGTCGGGCGAGTTTCTACTTTCAGATGCAATAAGAAGTTTTGGGTTAGGTCAATCCGTACGCGAGATATGGGAGTTTGAAGCCAAGAAATGGTTGAGAAGGCAAAAAATTTTTCGCAATTCTGCTGCTTCAAACGCTTAACCAGAATGGCCTAGGGAAAAAATACCCATACCGTTGTAATCGGGCGAGTTTCTACTTTCAGTGACAATAGGAATTTTTGGGTCTGGTCAATCCGTTCGCGAGATATGGGACTTTGAAGCTAAGAAATGGTTGAGAAGACAACAAATTTTTCGCAATTCTGCTGCTCCAAACGCTTAACCAGAATGGCCTAGCGATAAAATATACATACCGTTGTAATCGGGCGAGTTTCTACTTTCAAATTCAATAGGAATTTTTGGGTCTGGTCAATCCGTTCGCGAGATATGGGACTTTGAAGCTAAGAAATGGTTGACAAGACAACAAATTTTTCGCACTTCTGCTGCTCCAATCGCTTAACCAGAATGGCCTAGGGAAAAAATGCACATACCGTTGTAATCGGGCGAGTTTCTACTTTCAGATGCAATAGGAATTTTTGGGTTAGGTCAATCCTTTCGCGAGATATGGGAGTTTGAAGCTAAGAAATGGTTGAGAAGACAACAAATTTTTCACAATTCTGCTGCTCCAAACGCTTAACAAGAAAGGCCTAGGGAAAAAATACACATACCGCTGTAGTCGGGCGAGTTTCTACTTTCAGATGCAATAGGAAGTTTTGGGTTAGGTCAATCCGTACGCGAGATATGGGAGTTTGAAGCCAAGAAATGGTTGAGAGGCAAAAAATTTTTCGCAATTCTGCTGCTTCAAACGCTTAACCAGAATGGCCTAGGGAAAAAATACACATACCGTTGTAATCGGGCGAGTTTCTACTTTCAGTTACAATAGGAATTTTTGGGTCTGGTCAATCCGTTCGCGAGATATGGGACTTTGAAGCTAAGAAATGGTTGACAAGACAACAAATTTTTCGCACTTCTGCTGCTCCAATCGCTTAACCAGAATGGCCTAGGGGAAAAATACACGTAGCGTTGTAATCGGGCGAGTTTCTACTTTCAGACGCAAAAGGAATATTTCGGTTAAGTCAATCCGTTCGCGAGATATGGGAGTTTGAAGCTAAGAAATGGTTTAGAAGACAACAAATTTTTCGCAATTCTGCTGCTCCAAACGCTTAACCAGAATGGCCTAGGGAAAAAATACGCATACAGTTGTAATCGGGCGAGTTTCTACTTCCAAATGCAATTGGAATTTTTGGGTTAGGGCAATCCGTTCGCGAGATATGGGACTTTGAAGCTAAGAAATGGTTGAGAAGACAACAAATTTTTCGCAATTCTGCTGCTCCAAACGCTTAACCAGAAGGGGCTAGGGGAAAAATACACATACCGTTGTAATCGGGAGAGTTTCTAATTTCACAAGCAACAGGAATTTTTGGGTTAGGTCAATCCGTTCGCGAGATATGGGAGTTTGAAGCCAAGAAATGGTACAGAAGGCAAAAAATTTTTCACAATTCTGCTGCTCCAAACGCTTAACCAGAAAGGCCTAGGGAAAAAATACACATACCGCTGTAGTCGGGCGAGTTTCTACTTTCAGATGCAATAGGAAGTTTTGGGTTAGGTCAATCCGTACGCGAGATATGGGAGTTTGAATCCAAGAAATGGTTGAGAAGGCAAAAAATTTTTCGCAATTCTGCTGCTTCAAACGCTTAACCAGAATGGCCTAGGGAAAAAATACACCTACCGTCGTAATCGGGCGAGTTTCTACTTTCAGTTACAATAGGAATTTTTGGGTTCTGTCAATCCGTTCGCGAGATATGGGACTTTGAAGCTAAGAAATGGTTGACAAGACAACAAAGTTTTCGCACTTCTGCTGCTCCAATCGCTTAACCAGAATGCCCTAGGGGAAAAATACACGTACCATTGTAATCGGGCGAGTTTCTACTTTCAAATGCAATAGGAATTTTTGGGTTAGGACAATCCGTTCGCGAGATATGAGAGTTTGAAGCTAAGAAATGGTTGAGAAGGCAAAAAATTTTTCGCAATTCTGCTGCTCCAAACGCTTAACCAGAATGGCCTACGGAAAAAATACACGTAGCGTTGTAATCGGGCGAGTTTCTACTTTCAGACGCAATCGGAATTTTTCGGTTAAGTCAATCCGTACGCGAGATATGGGAGTTTGAAGCCAAGAAATGGTTGAGAGGCAAAAAGTTTTTCGCAATTCTGCTGCTTCAAACGCTTAACCAGAATGGCCTAGGGAAAAAATACACATACCGTTGTAATCGGGCGAGTTTCTACTTTCAGTTACAATAGGAATTTTTGGGTCTGGTCAATCCGTTCGCTCGATATGGGACTTTGAAGCTAAGAAATGGTTGACAAGACAACAAATTTTTCGCACTTCTGCTGCTCCAATCGCTTAACCAGAATGGCCTAGGGGAAAAATACACGTAGCCTTGTAATCGGGCGAGTTTCTACTTTCAGACGCAATAGGAATTTTTCGGTTAAGTCAATCCGTTCGCGAGATATGGGAGTTTGAAGCTAAGAAATGGTTTAGAAGACAACAAATTTTTCGCAATTCTGCTGCTCCAAACGCTTAACCAGAATGGCCTAGGGAAAAAATACGCATACTGTTGTAATCGGGCGAGTTTCTACTTTCACAAGCAACAGGAATTTTTGGGTTTGTTCAATCCGTTCGCGAGATATGGGACTTTGAAGCTAAGAAATGGTTTAGAAGACAACAAATTTTTCGCAATTCTGCTGCTCCAAACGCTTAACCAGAATGGCCTAGGGAAAAAATACGCATACAGTTGTAATCGGGCGAGTTTCTACTTTCAAATGCAATTGGAATTTTTGGGTTAGGACAATCCGTTCGCGAGATATGGGACTTTGAAGCTAAGAAATGGTTGAGAAGACAACATATTTTTCGCAATTCTGCTGCTCCAAACGCTTAACCAGAAGGGGCTAGGGGAAAAATACACATACCGTTGTAATCGGGAGAGTTTCTAATTTCACAAGCAGCAGGAATTTTTGGGTTAGGTCAATCCGTTCGCGAGATATGGGAGTTTGAAGCCAAGAAATGGTAGAGAAGGCAAAAAATTTTTCACAATTCTGCTGCTCCAAACGCACAACCAGAAAGGCCTAGGGAAAAAATCACATACCGCTGTAGTCGGGCGAGTTTCTACTTTCAGATGCAACAGGAAGTTTTGGGTTAGGTCAATCCGTACGCGAGATATGGGAGTTTGAATCCAAGAAATGGTTGAGAAGGCAAAAAATTTTTCGCAATTCTGCTGCTTCAAACGCTTAACCAGAATGGCCTAGGGAAAAAATACACCTACCGTTCTAATCGGGCGAGTTTCTACTTTCAGTTACAATAGGAATTTCTGGGTTCTGTCAATCCGTTCGCGAGATATGGGACTTTGAAGCTAAGAAATGGTTGAGAAGACAACAAATTTTTCGCAATTCTGTAGCTCCAAACGCTTAACCAGAATGGGCTAGGGAAAAAATACACTTACCGTTGTAATCGGGCGAGTTTCTACTTTCAAATGCAATTGGAATTTTTGGGTTAGGACAATCCGTTCGCGAGATATGGGAGTTTGAAGCCAAGAAATGGTTGAGAAGGCAACAAATTTTTCGCAATTCTGCTGCTTCAAACGCTTAACCAGAATGGCCTAGGGAAAAAATACACCTACCGTCGTAATCGGGCGAGTTTCTACTTTCAGTTACAATAGGAATTTTTGGGTTCTGTCAATCCGTTCGCGAGATATGGGACTTTGAAGCTAAGAAATGGTTGACAAGACAACAAAGTTTTCGCACTTCTGCTGCTCCAATCGCTTAACCAGAATGCCCTAGGGGAAAAATACACGTACCATTGTAATCGGGCGAGTTTCTACTTTCAAATGCAATAGGAATTTTTGGGTTAGGACAATCCGTTCGCGAGATATGAGAGTTTGAAGCTAAGAAATGGTTGAGAAGGCAAAAAATTTTTCGCAATTCTGCTGCTCCAAACGCTTAACCAGAATGGCCTACGGAAAAAATACACGTAGCGTTGTAATCGGGCGAGTTTCTACTTTCAGACGCAATCGGAATTTTTCGGTTAAGTCAATCCGTACGCGAGATATGGGAGTTTGAAGCCAAGAAATGGTTGAGAGGCAAAAAGTTTTTCGCAATTCTGCTGCTTCAAACGCTTAACCAGAATGGCCTAGGGAAAAAATACACATACCGTTGTAATCGGGCGAGTTTCTACTTTCAGTTACAATAGGAATTTTTGGGTCTGGTCAATCCGTTCGCTCGATATGGGACTTTGAAGCTAAGAAATGGTTGACAAGACAACAAATTTTTCGCACTTCTGCTGCTCCAATCGCTTAACCAGAATGGCCTAGGGGAAAAATACACGTAGCCTTGTAATCGGGCGAGTTTCTACTTTCAGACGCAATAGGAATTTTTCGGTTAAGTCAATCCGTTCGCGAGATATGGGAGTTTGAAGCTAAGAAATGGTTTAGAAGACAACAAATTTTTCGCAATTCTGCTGCTCCAAACGCTTAACCAGAATGGCCTAGGGAAAAAATACGCATACTGTTGTAATCGGGCGAGTTTCTACTTTCACAAGCAACAGGAATTTTTGGGTTTGTTCAATCCGTTCGCGAGATATGGGACTTTGAAGCTAAGAAATGGTTTAGAAGACAACAAATTTTTCGCAATTCTGCTGCTCCAAACGCTTAACCAGAATGGCCTAGGGAAAAAATACGCATACAGTTGTAATCGGGCGAGTTTCTACTTTCAAATGCAATTGGAATTTTTGGGTTAGGACAATCCGTTCGCGAGATATGGGACTTTGAAGCTAAGAAATGGTTGAGAAGACAACATATTTTTCGCAATTCTGCTGCTCCAAACGCTTAACCAGAAGGGGCTAGGGGAAAAATACACATACCGTTGTAATCGGGAGAGTTTCTAATTTCACAAGCAGCAGGAATTTTTGGGTTAGGTCAATCCGTTCGCGAGATATGGGAGTTTGAAGCCAAGAAATGGTAGAGAAGGCAAAAAATTTTTCACAATTCTGCTGCTCCAAACGCACAACCAGAAAGGCCTAGGGAAAAAATCACATACCGCTGTAGTCGGGCGAGTTTCTACTTTCAGATGCAACAGGAAGTTTTGGGTTAGGTCAATCCGTACGCGAGATATGGGAGTTTGAATCCAAGAAATGGTTGAGAAGGCAAAAAATTTTTCGCAATTCTGCTGCTTCAAACGCTTAACCAGAATGGCCTAGGGAAAAAATACACCTACCGTTCTAATCGGGCGAGTTTCTACTTTCAGTTACAATAGGAATTTCTGGGTTCTGTCAATCCGTTCGCGAGATATGGGACTTTGAAGCTAAGAAATGGTTGAGAAGACAACAAATTTTTCGCAATTCTGTTGCTCCAAACGCTTAACCAGAATGGGCTAGGGAAAAAATACACTTACCGTTGTAATCGGGCGAGTTTCTACTTTCAAATGCAATTGGAATTTTTGGGTTAGGACAATCCGTTCGCGAGATATGGGACTTTGAAGCTAAGAAATGGTTGAGAAGACAACAAATTTTTCGCAATTCTGCTGCTCCAAACGCTTAACCAGAAGGGGCTAGGGGAAAAATACACATACCGTTGTAATCGGGAGAGTTTCTAATTTCACAAGCAACAGGAATTTTTGGGTTAGGTCAATCCGTTCGCGAGATATGGGAGTTTGAAGCCAAGAAATGGTAGAGAAGGCAAAAAATTTTTCACAATTCTGCTGCTCCAAACGCTTAACCAGAAAGGCCTAGGGAAAAAATACACATACCGCTGTAGTCGGGCGAGTTTCTACTTTCAGATGCAATAGGAATTTTTGGGTTAGGTCAATCCGTTCGCGAGATATGGGAGTTTGAAGCCAAGAAATGGTTGAGAAGGCAACAAATTTTTCGCACTTCTGCTGCTCCAATCGCTTAACCAGAATGGCCTAGGGGAAAAATACACGTAGCGTTGTAATCGGGCGAGTTTCTACTTTCAGACGCAATAGGAATTTTTCGGTTAAGTCGATCCGTTCGCCAGATATGAGAGTTTGAAGCTAAGAAATGGTTTAGAAGACAAGAAATTTTTCGCAATTCTGCTGCTCCAAACGCTTAACCAGAATGGGCTAGGGAAAAAATACACATACCCTTGTAATCGGGCGAGTTTCTACTTTCAGACGCAACAGGAATTTTTGGGTTAGGTCAATCCGTTCGCGAGATATGGGACTTTGAAGCTAAGAAATGGTTGACAAGACAACAAATTTTTCGCACTTCTGCTGCTCCAATCGCTTAACCAGAATGGCCTAGGGAAAAAATACACATACCGCTGTAGTCGGGCGAGGTTCTACTTTCAGATGCAATAGGAATTTTTGGGTTAGGACAATCCGTTCGCGAGATATGGGACTTTGAAGCTAAGAAATGGTTGAGAAGACAACAAATTTTTCGCAATTCTGCTGCTCCAAACGCTTAACCAGAAGGGGCTAGGGGAAAAATACACATACCGTTGTAATCGGGAGAGTTTCTACTTTCACAACCAACAGGAATTTTTGGGTTAGGTAAATCCGTTCGCGAGATATGGGAGTTTGAAGCCAAGAAATGGTAGAGAAGGCAAAAAATTTTTCACAATTCTGCTGCTCCAAACGCTTAACCAGAAAGGCCTAGGGAAAAAATACACATACCGCTGTAGTCGGGCGAGTTTCTACTTTCAGATGCAATAGGAAGTTTTAGGTTAGGTCATTCCGTACGCGAGATATGGGAGTTTGAATCCAAGAAATGGTTGAGAAGGCAAAAAATTTTTCGCAATTCTGCTGCTTCAAACGCTGAACCAGAATGGCCTAGGAAAAAAATACACATACCGTTGTAATCGGGCGAGTTTCTACTTTCAGTCACAATAGGAATTTTTGGGTTCTGTCAATCCGTTCGCGAGATATGGGACTTTGAAGCTAAGAAATGGTTGACAAGACAACAAAGTTTTCGCACTTCTGCTGCTCCAATCGCTTAACCAGAATGGCCTAGGGGAAAAATACACGTAGCCTTGTAATCGGGCGAGTTTCTACTTTCAGACGCAATAGGAATTTTTCGGTTAAGTCAATCCGTTCGCGAGATATGGGAGTTTGAAGCTAAGAAATGGTTTAGAAGACAACAAATTTTTCGCAATTCTGCTGCTCCAAACGCTTAACCAGAATGGCCTAGGGAAAAAATACGCATACAGTTGTAATCGGGCGAGTTTCTACTTTCACAAGCAACAGGAATTTTTGGGTTTGTTCAATCCGTTCGCGAGATATGGGACTTTGAAGCTAAGAAATGGTTTAGAAGACAACAAATTTTTCGCAATTCTGCTGCTCCAAACGCTTAACCAGAATGGTCTAGGGAAAAAATACGCATACAGTTGTAATCGGGCGAGTTTCTACTTTCAAATGCAATTGGAATTTTTGGGTTAGGACAATCCGTTCGCGAGATATGGGACTTTGAAGCTAAGAAATGGTTGAGAAGACAACAAATTTTTCGCAATTCTGCTGCTCCAAACGCTTAACCAGAAGGGGCTAGGGGAAAAATACACATACCGTTGTAATCGGGAGAGTTTCTAATTTCACAAGCAACAGGAATTTTTGGGTTAGGTCAATCCGTTCGCGAGATATGGGAGTTTGAAGCCAAGAAATGGTAGAGAAGGCAAAAAATTTTTCACAATTCTGCTGCTCCAAACGCACAACCAGAAAGGCCTAGGGAAAAAATCACATACCGCTGTAGTCGGGCGAGTTTCTACTTTCTGATGCAACAGGAAGTTTTGGGTTAGGTCAATCCGTACGCGAGATATGGGAGTTTGAATCCAAGAAATGGTTGAGAAGGCAAAAAATTTTTCGCAATTCTGCTGCTTCAAACGCTTAACCAGAATGGCCTAGGGAAAAAATACACCTACCGTTCTAATCGGGCGAGTTTCTACTTTCAGTTACAATAGGAATTTCTGGGTTCTGTCAATCCGTTCGCGAGATATGGGACTTTGAAGCTAAGAAATGGTTGAGAAGACAACAAATTTTTCGCAATTCTGTTGCTCCAAACGCTTAACCAGAATGGGCTAGGGAAAAAATACACTTACCGTTGTAATCGGGCGAGTTTCTACTTTCAAATGTAATTGGAATTTTTGGGTTAGGACAATCCGTTCGCGAGATATGGGACTTTGAAGCTAAGAAATGGTTGAGAAGACAACAAATTTTTCGCAATTCTGCTGCTCCAAACGCTTAACCAGAAGGGGCTAGGGGAAAAATACACATACCGTTGTAATCGGGAGAGTTTCTAATTTCACAAGCAACAGGAATTTTTGGGTTAGGTCAATCCGTTCGCGAGATATGGGAGTTTGAAGCCAAGAAATGGTAGAGAAGGCAAAAAATTTTTCACAATTCTGCTGCTCCAAACGCTTAACCAGAAAGGCCTAGGGAAAAAATACACATACCGCTGTAGTCGGGCGAGTTTCTACTTTCAGATGCAATAGGAATTTTTGGGTTAGGTCAATCCGTTCGCGAGATATGGGAGTTTGAAGCCAAGAAATGGTTGAGAAGGCAACAAATTTTTCGCACTTCTGCTGCTCCAATCGCTTAACCAGAATGGCCTAGGGGAAAAATACACGTAGCGTTGTAATCGGGCGAGTTTCTACTTTCAGACGCAATAGGAATTTTTCGGTTAAGTCGATCCGTTCGCCAGATATGAGAGTTTGAAGCTAAGAAATGGTTTAGAAGACAAGAAATTTTTCGCAATTCTGCTGCTCCAAACGCTTAACCAGAATGGGCTAGGGAAAAAATACACATACCCTTGTAATCGGGCGAGTTTCTACTTTCAGACGCAACAGGAATTTTTGGGTTAGGTCAATCCGTTCGCGCGATATGGGAGTTTGAAACCAAGAAATGGTTGAGAAGGCAAAAAATTTTTCGCAATTCTGCTGCTCCAAACGCTTAACCAGAATGCCCTAGGAAAAAAATACATATACCGTTGTAATCGGGCGAGTTTCTACTTTCAGATGCAATAGGAATTTTTGTGTTAGGTCAATCCGTTCGCGAGATATGGGACTTTGAAGCTAAGAAATGGTTGACAAGACAACAAATTTTTCGCACTTCTGCTGCTCCAATCGCTTAACCAGAATGGCCTAGGGAAAAAATACACATACCGCTGTAGTCGGGCGAGGTTCTACTTTCAGATGCAATAGGAATTTTTGGGTTAGGACAATCCGTTCGCGAGATATGGGACTTTGAAGCTAAGAAATGGTTGAGAAGACAACAAATTTTTCGCAATTCTGCTGCTCCAAACGCTTAACCAGAAGGGGCTAGGGGAAAAATACACATACCGTTGTAATCGGGAGAGTTTCTACTTTCACAACCAACAGGAATTTTTGGGTTAGGTAAATCCGTTTGCGAGATATGGGAGTTTGAAGCCAAGAAATGGTAGAGAAGGCAAAAAATTTTTCACAATTCTGCTGCTCCAAACGCTTAACCAGAAAGGCCTAGGGAAAAAATACACATACCGCTGTAGTCGGGCGAGTTTCTACTTTCAGATGCAATAGGATGTTTTAGGTTAGGTCAATCCGTACGCGAGATATGGGAGTTTGAATCCAAGAAATGGTAGAGAAGGCAAAAAATTTTTCGCAATTCTGCTGCTTCAAACGCTGAACCAGAATGGCCTAGGAAAAAAATACACATACCGTTGTAATCGGGCGAGTTTCTACTTTCAGTCACAATAGGAATTTTTGGGTTCTGTCAATCCGTTCGCGAGATATGGGACTTTGAAGCTAAGAAATGGTTGACAAGACAACAAAGTTTTCGCACTTCTGCTGCTCCAATCGCTTAACCAGAATGCCCTAGGGGAAAAATATACGTACCATTGTAATCGGGCGAGTTTCTACTTTCAAATGCAATAGGAATTTTTGGGTTAGGACAATCCGTTCGCGAGATATGAGAGTTTGAAGCTAAGAAATGGTTGAGAAGACAACAAATTTTTGCAATTCTGCTGCTCCAAACGCTTAACCAGAATGGCCTACGGAAAAAATACGCATACCGTTGTAATCGGGCGAGTTTCTACTTTCAGACGCAGCAGGAATTTTTGGGTTTGGTCAATCCGTTCGCGAGATATGGGACTTTGAAGCTAAGAAATGGTTGAGAAGACAACAAATTTTTCGCAATTCTGCTGCTCCAAACGCTTAACCAGAAGGGGCTAGGGAAAAAATACACATACTGTTGTAATCGGGAGAGTTTCTACTTTCACAAGCAACAGGAATTTTTGGGTTTGGTCAATCCGTTCCCGAGATATGGGAGTTTGAAGCAAAGAAATGGTTGAGAAGGCATACAATTTTTCGCAATTCTGCTGCTTCAAACGCTTAACCAGAATGGCCTAGGGAAAAAATACACATACCGTTGTAATAGGGCGAGTTTCTAATTTCAGTTACAATAGGAATTTTTGGGTCTGGTCAATCCGTTCGCGAGATATGGGACTTTGAAGCTAAGAAATGGTTGACAAGACAACAAATTTTTCGCACTTCTGCTGCTCCAATCGCTTAACCAGAAAGGCCTAGGGGAAAAATACACGTACCGTTGTAATCGGGCGAGTTTCTACTTTCAGATGCAATAGGAATTTTTGGGTTAGGTCAATCCGTTCGCGAGATATGGGAGTTTGAAGCCAAGAAATGGTTGAGAAGGCAAAAAATTTTTCGCAATTCTGCTGCTCCAATCGCTTAACCAGAATGGCCGAGGGGAAAAATACACATACCGCTGTAGTCGGGCGAGTTTCTACTTTCACAAGCAACAGGAATTTTTGGGTTTGTTCAATCCGTTCGCGAGATATGGGACTTTGAAACTAAGAAATGGTTTAGAAGACAACAAATTTTTCGCAATTCTGCTGCTCCAAACGCTTAACCAGAATGGCCTAGGGAAAAAATACGCATACAGTTGTAATCGGGCGAGTTTCTACTTTCAAATGCAATTGGAATTTTTGGGTTAGGACAATCCGTTCGCGAGATATGGGACTTTGAAGCTAAGAAATGGTTGAGAAGACAACAAATTTTTCGCAATTCTGCTGCTCCAATCGCTTAACCAGAAAGGCCTAGGGGAAAAATACACGTACCGTTGTAATCGGGCGAGTTTCTACTTTCAGATGCAATAGGAATTTTTGGGTTAGGTCAATCCGTTCGCGAGATATGGGAGTTTGAAGCCAAGAAATGGTTGAGAAGGCAAAAAATTTTTCGCAATTCTGCTGCTCCAATCGCTTAACCAGAATGGCCGAGGGGAAAAATACACATACCGCTGTAGTCGGGCGAGTTTCTACTTTCACAAGCAACAGGAATTTTTGGGTTTGTTCAATCCGTTCGCGAGATATGGGACTTTGAAACTAAGAAATGGTTTAGAAGACAACAAATTTTTCGCAATTCTGCTGCTCCAAACGCTTAACCAGAATGGCCTAGGGAAAAAATACGCATACAGTTGTAATCGGGCGAGTTTCTACTTTCAAATGCAATTGGAATTTTTGGGTTAGGACAATCCGTTCGCGAGATATGGGACTTTGAAGCTAAGAAATGGTTGAGAAGACAACAAATTTTTCGCAATTCTGCTGCTCCAAACGCTTAACCAGAAGGGGCTAGGGGAAAAATACACATACCGTTGTAATCGGGAGAGTTTCTAATTTCACAAGCAACAGGAATTTTTGGGTTAGGTCAATCCGTTCGCGAGATATGGGAGTTTGAAGCCAAGAAATGGTAGAGAAGGCAAAAAATTTTTCACAATTCTGCTGCTCCAAACGCACAACCAGAAAGGCCTAGGGAAAAAATCACATACCGCTATAGTCGGGCGAGTTTCTACTTTCAGATGCAACAGGAAGTTTTGGGTTAGGTCAATCCGTACGCGAGATATGGGAGTTTGAATCCAAGAAATGGTTGAGAAGGCAAAAAATTTTTCGCAATTCTGCTGCTTCAAACGCTTAACCAGAATGGCCTAGGGAAAAAATACACCTACCGTTCTAATCGGGCGAGTTTCTACTTTCAGTTACAATAGGAATTTCTGGGTTCTGTCAATCCGTTCGCGAGATATGGGACTTTGAAGCTAAGAAATGGTTGAGAAGACAACAAATTTTTCGCAATTCTGTTGCTCCAAACGCTTAACCAGAATGGGCTAGGGAAAAAATACACTTACCGTTGTAATCGGGCGAGTTTCTACTTTCAAATGCAATTGGAATTTTTGGGTTAGGACAATCCGTTCGCGAGATATGGGACTTTGAAGCTAAGAAATGGTTGAGAAGACAACAAATTTTTCGCAATTCTGCTGCTCCAAACGCTTAACCAGAAGGGGCTAGGGGAAAAATACACATACCGTTGTAATCGGGAGAGTTTCTAATTTCACAAGCAACAGGAATTTTTGGGTTAGGTCAATCCGTTCGCGAGATATGGGAGTTTGAAGCCAAGAAATGGTAGAGAAGGCAAAAAATTTTTCACAATTCTGCTGCTCCAAACGCTTAACCAGAAAGGCCTAGGGAAAAAATACACATACCGCTGTAGTCGGGCGAGTTTCTACTTTCAGATGCAATAGGAATTTTTGGGTTAGGTCAATCCGTTCGCGAGATATGGGAGTTTGAAGCCAAGAAATGGTTGAGAAGGCAACAAATTTTTCGCACTTCTGCTGCTCCAATCGCTTAACCAGAATGGCCTAGGGGAAAAATACACGTAGCGTTGTAATCGGGCGAGTTTCTACTTTCAGATGCAATAGGAATTTTTGGGTTAGGTCAATCCGTTCGCGAGATATGGGACTTTGAAGCTAAGAAATGGTTGACAAGACAACAAATTTTTCGCACTTCTGCTGCTCCAATCGCTTAACCAGAATGGCCTAGGGAAAAAATACACATACCGCTGTAGTCGGGCGAGGTTCTACTTTCAGATGCAATAGGAATTTTTGGGTTAGGACAATCCGTTCGCGAGATATGGGACTTTGAAGCTAAGAAATGGTTGAGAAGACAACAAATTTTTCGCAATTCTGCTGCTCCAAACGCTTAACCAGAAGGGGCTAGGGGAAAAATACACATACCGTTGTAATCGGGAGAGTTTCTACTTTCACAACCAACAGGAATTTTTGGGTTAGGTAAATCCGTTCGCGAGATATGGGAGTTTGAAGCCAAGAAATGGTAGAGAAGGCAAAAAATTTTTCACAATTCTGCTGCTCCAAACGCTTAACCAGAAAGGCCTAGGGAAAAAATACACATACCGCTGTAGTCGGGCGAGTTTCTACTTTCAGATGCAATAGGAAGTTTTAGGTTAGGTCAATCCGTACGCGAGATATGGGAGTTTGAATCCAAGAAATGGTTGAGAAGGCAAAAAATTTTTCGCAATTCTGCTGCTTCAAACGCTGAACCAGAATGGCCTAGGAAAAAAATACACATACCGTTGTAATCGGGCGAGTTTCTACTTTCAGTCACAATAGGAATTTTTGGGTTCTGTCAATCCGTTCGCGAGATATGGGACTTTGAAGCTAAGAAATGGTTGACAAGACAACAAAGTTTTCGCACTTCTGCTGCTCCAATCGCTTAACCAGAATGCCCTAGGGGAAAAATATACGTACCATTGTAATCGGGCGAGTTTCTACTTTCAAATGCAATAGGAATTTTTGGGTTAGGACAATCCGTTCGCGAGATATGAGAGTTTGAAGCTAAGAAATGGTTGAGAAGACAACAAATTTTTCGCAATTCTGCTGCTCCAAACGCTTAACCAGAATGGCCTACGGAAAAAATACGCATACCGTTGTAATCGGGCGAGTTTCTACTTTCAGACGCAGCAGGAATTTTTGGGTTTGGTCAATCCGTTCGCGAGATATGGGACTTTGAAGCTAAGAAATGGTTGAGAAGACAACAAATTTTTCGCAATTCTGCTGCTCCAAACGCTTAACCAGAAGGGGCTAGGGAAAAAATACACATACCGTTGTAATCGGGAGAGTTTCTACTTTCAGCTACAATAGGAATTTTTGGGTTCTGTCAATCCGTTCGCGAGATATGGGAGTTTGAAGCCAAGAAATGGTTGAGAAGGCAAAAAATTTTTCGCAATTCTGCTGCTTCAAACGCTGAACCAGAATGGCCTAGGGAAAAAATACACCTACCGTTCTAATCGGGCGAGTTTCTACTTTCAGCTACAATAGGAATTTTTGGGTTCTGTCAATCCGTTCGCGAGATATGGGAGTTTGAAGCCAAGAAATGGTTGAGAAGGCAAAAAATTTTTCGCACTTCTGCTGCTCCAATCGCTTAACCAGAATGGCCTAGGGAAAAAATACACCTACCGTTCTAATCGGGCGAGTTTCTACTTTCAGTTACAATAGGAATTTTTGGGTTCTGTCAATCCGTTCGCGAGATATGGGACTTTGAAGCTAAGAAATGGTTGAGAAGACAACAAATTTTTCGCAATTCTGTTGCTCCAAACGCTTAACCAGAAAGGCCTAGGGAAAAAATACACATACCGCTGTAGTCGGGCGAGTTTCTACTTTCAGATGCAATAGGAATTTTTGGGTTAGGTCAATCCGTTCGCGAGATATGGGAGTTTGAAGCCAAGAAATGGTTGAGAAGGCAACAAATTTTTCGCACTTCTGCTGCTCCAATCGCTTAACCAGAATGGCCTAGGGGAAAAATACACGTAGCGTTGTAATCGGGCGAGTTTCTACTTTCAGACGCAATAGGAATTTTTCGGTTAAGTCGATCCGTTCGCGCGATATGGGAGTTTGAAACCAAGAAATGGTTGAGAAGGCAAAAAATTTTTCGCAATTCTGCTGCTCCAAACGCTTAACCAGAATGCCCTAGGAAAAAAATACATATACCGTTGTAATCGGGCGAGTTTCTACTTTCAGATGCAATAGGAATTTTTGGGTTAGGTCAATCCGTTCGCGAGATATGGGACTTTGAAGCTAAGAAATGGTTGACAAGACAACAAATTTTTCGCACTTCTGCTGCTCCAATCGCTTAACCAGAATGGCCTAGGGGAAAAATACACATACCGTTGTAATCGGGAGAGTTTCTAATTTTACAAGCAACAGGAATTTTTGGGTTAGGTCAATCCGTTCGCGAGATATGGGAGTTTGAAGCCAAGAAATGGTAGAGAAGGCAAAAAATTTTTCACAATTCTGCTGCTCCAAACGCTCAACCAGAAAGGCCTAGGGAAAAAATCACATACCGCTGTAGTCGGGCGAGTTTCTACTTTCAGATGCAATAGGAAGTTTTGGGTTAGGTCAATCCGTACGCGAGATATGGGAGTTTGAATCCAAGAAATGGTTGAGAAGGCAAAAAATTTTTCGCAATTCTGCTGCTTCAAACGCTTAACCAGAATGGCCTAGGGAAAAAATACACCTACCGTTCTAATCGGGCGAGTTTCTACTTTCAGTTACAATAGGAATTTTTGGGTTCTGTCAATCCGTTCGCGAGATATGGGAGTTTGAAGCCAAGAAATGGTTGAGAAGGCAAAAAATTTTTCGCACTTCTGCTGCTCCAATCGCTTAACCAGAATGGCCTAGGGAAAAAATACACCTACCGTTCTAATCGGGCGAGTTTCTACTTTCAGTTACAATAGGAATTTTTGGGTTCTGTCAATCCGTTCGCGAGATATGGGACTTTGAAGCTAAGAAATGGTTGAGAAGACAACAAATTTTTCGCAATTCTGTTGCTCCAAACGCTTAACCAGAAAGGCCTAGGGAAAAAATACACATACCGCTGTAGTCGGGCGAGTTTCTACTTTCAGATGCAATAGGAATTTTTGGGTTAGGTCAATCCGTTCGCGAGATATGGGAGTTTGAAGCCAAGAAATGGTTGAGAAGGCAACAAATTTTTCGCACTTCTGCTGCTCCAATCGCTTAACCAGAATGGCCTAGGGGAAAAATACATGTAGCGTTGTAATCGGGCGAGTTTCTACTTTCAGACGCAATAGGAATTTTTCGGTTAAGTCGATCCGTTCGCGCGATATGGGAGTTTGAAACCAAGAAATGGTTGAGAAGGCAAAAAATTTTTCGCAATTCTGCTGCTCCAAACGCTTAACCAGAATGCCCTAGGAAAAAAATACATATACCGTTGTAATCGGGCGAGTTTCTACTTTCAGATGCAATAGGAATTTTTGGGTTAGGTCAATCCGTTCGCGAGATATGGGACTTTGAAGCTAAGAAATGGTTGACAAGACAACAAATTTTTCGCACTTCTGCTGCTCCAAACGCTTAACCAGAAGGGGCTAGGGGAAAAATACACATACCGTTGTAATCGGGAGAGTTTCTACTTTCACAACCAACAGGAATTTTTGGGTTAGGTAAATCCGTTCGCGAGATATGGGAGTTTGAAGCCAAGAAATGGTAGAGAAGGCAAAAAATTTTTCACAATTCTGCTGCTCCAAACGCTTAACCAGAAAGGCCTAGGGAAAAAATACACATACCGCTGTAGTCGGGCGAGTTTCTACTTTCAGTTGCAATAGGAATTTTTGGGTCTGGTCAATCCGTTCGCGAGATATGGGACTTTGAAGCTAAGAAATGGTTGACAAGACAAGAAATTTTTCGCACTTCTGCTGCTCCAATCGCTTAACCAGAATGGCCTAGGGGAAAAATACACGTACCGTTGTAATCGGGCGAGTTTCTACTTTCAGACGCAGCAGGAATTTTTGGGTTTGGTCAATCCGTTCGCGAGATATGGGACTTTGAAGCTAAGAAATGGTTGAGAAAACAACAAATTTTTCGCAATTCTGCTGCTCCAAACGCTTAACCACAATGGCCTAGGGAAAAAATACGCATACCGTTGTAATCGGGCGAGTTTCTACTTTCAGTTACAATAGGAATTTTTGGGTCTGGTCAATCCGTTCGCGAGATATGGGACTTTGAAGCTAAGAAATGGTTGACAAGACAACAAATTTTTCGCACTTCTGCTGCTCCAATCGCTTAACCAGAATGGCCTAGGGAAAAAATACACATACCGTTGTAATCGGACGAGGTTCTACTTTCAGATGCAATAGGAAGTTTTGGGTTAGGTCAATCCGTTCGCGAGATATGGGAGTTTGAAGCCAAGAAATGGTTGAGAAGGCAAAAAATTTTTCGCAATTCTGCTGCTCCAAACGCTTAACCAGAATGGCCCAGGGAAAAAATACGCATACCGTTGTAATCGGGCGAGTTTCTACTTTCAGTTACAATAGGAATTTTTGGGTTAGGTCAATCCGTTCGCGAGATATGGGAGTTTGAAGCCAAGAAATGGTTGAGAAGGCAAAAAATTTTTCGCAATTCTGCTGCTCCAATCGCTTAACCAGAGTGCCCTAGGGAAAAAATACACATACCTTTGTAATCGGGCGAGTTTCTACTTTCAGACGCAACAGGAATTTTTGGGTTAGGTCAATCCGTTCGCGAGATATGGGACTTTGAAGCTAAGAAATGGTTGAGAAGACAACAAATTTTTCGCAATTCTGCTGCTCCAAACGCTTAACCAGAATGGCCTAGGGAAAAAATACGCATACCGCTGTAATCGGGCGATTTTCTACTTTCAGTTACAATAGGAATTTTTGGGTCTGGTCAATCCGTTCGCGAGATATGGGACTTTGAAGCTAAGAAATGGTTGACAAGACAACAAATTTTTCGCACTTCTGCTGCTCCAATCGCTTAACCAGAATGGCCTAGGGAAAAAATACACACACCGTTGTAATCGGGCGAGTTTCTACTTTCAGATGCAATAGGAATTTTTGGGTTAGGTCAATCCGTTCGCGAGATATGGGAGTTTGAAGCCAAGAAATGGTAGAGAAGGCAAAAAATTTTTCACAATTCTGCTGCTCCAAACGCTTAACCAGAAAGGCCTAGGGAAAAAATACACATACCGCTGTAGTCGGGCGAGTTTCTACTTTCAGTTACAATAGGAATTTTTGGGTTAGGTCAATCCGTCCGCGAGATATGGGAGTTTGAAGCCAAGAAATGGTTGAGAAGGCAAAAAATTTTTCGCAATTCTGCTGCTCCAATCGCTTAACCAGAATGCCCTAGGGAAAAAATACACATACCGTTGTAATCGGGCGAGTTTCTACTTTCAGACGCAACAGGAATTTTTGGGTTAGGTCAATCCGTTCGCGCGATATGGGAGTTTGAAACTAAGAAATGGTTGAGAAGGCAAAAAATTTTTCGCAATTCTGCTGCTCCAAACGCTTAACCAGAATGCCGTAAGAAAAAAACACATATACCGTTGTAATCGGGCGAGTTTCTACTTTCAGATGCAATAGGAATTTTTGGGTTAGGTCAATCCGTTCGCGAGATATGGGACTTTGAAGCTAAGAAATGGTTGACAAGACAACAAATTTTTCGCACTTCTGCTGCTCCAATCGCTTAACCAGAATGGCCTAGGGAAAAAATACACATACCGCTGTAGTCGGGCGAGGTTCTACTTTCAGATGCAATAGGAATTTTTGGGTTAGGACAATCCGTTCGCGAGATATGGGACTTTGAAGCTAAGAAATGGTTGAGAAGACAACAAATTTTTCGCAATTCTGCTGCTCCAAACGCTTAACCAGAAGGGGCTAGGGGAAAAATATACGTACCATTGTAATCGGGCGAGTTTCTACTTTCAAATGCAATAGGAATTTTTGGGTTAGGACAATCCGTTCGCGAGATATGGGAGTTTGAAGCTAAGAAATGGTTGAGAAGGCAAAAAATTTTTCGCAATTCTGCTGCTCCAAACGCTTAACCAGAATGGCCTACGGAAAAAATACGCATACCGTTGTAATCGGGCGAGTTTCTACTTTCAGACGCAGCAGGAATTTTTGGGTTTGGTCAATCCGTTCGCGAGATATGGGACTTTGAAGCTAAGAAATGGTTGAGAAGACAACAAATTTTTCGCAATTCTGCTGCTCCAAACTCTTAACCAGAAGGGGCTAGGGAAAAAATACACATACCGTTGTAATCGGGAGAGTTTCTACTTTCACAAGCAACAGGAATTTTTGGGTTTGGTCAATCCGTTCCCGAGATATGGGAGTTTGAAGCAAAGAAATGGTTGAGAAGGCATACAATTTTTCGCAATTCTGCTGCTTCAAACGCTTAACCAGAATGGCCTAGGGAAAAAATACACATACCGTTGTAATCGGGCGAGTTTCTACTTTCAGTTACAATAGGAATTTTTGGGTCTGGTCAATCCGTTCGCGAGATATGGGACTTTGAAGCTAGGAAATGGTTGACAAGACAACAAATTTTTCGCAGTTCTGCTGCTCCAATCGCTTAACCAGAAAGGCCTAGGGGAAAAATACACGTACCGTTGTAATCGGGCGAGATTCTACTTTCAGATGCAATAGGAATTTTTGGGTTAGGTCAATCCGTTCGCGAGATATGGGAGTTTGAAGCCAAGAAATGGTTGAGAAGGCAAAAAATTTTTCGCAATTCTGCTGCTCCAATCGCTTAACCAGAATGGCCGAGGGGAAAAATACACGTACCGTTGTAATCGGGCGAGTTTCTACTTTCAGACGCAATAGGAATTTTTCGGTTAAGTCAATCCGTTCGCGAGATATGGGAGTTTGAAGCTAAGAAATGGTTTAGAAGACAACAAATTTTTCGCAATTCTGCAGCTCCAAACGCTTAACCAGAATGGCCCAGGGAAAAAATACGCATACAGTTGTAATCGGGCGAGTTTCTACTTTCAAATGCAATCGGAATTTTTGGATTAGGTCAATCCGTTCGCGAGATATGAGAGTTTGAATCTAAGATATGGTTGAGAAGGCAAAAAATTTTTCGCAATTCTGCTGCCCCAAACGCTTAACCAGAATGCCCTAGAAAAAAATACATATACCGTTGTAATCGGGCGAGTTTCTACTTTCAGATGCAATAGGAATTTTTGGGTTAGGTCAATCCGTTCGCGAGATATGGGACTTTGAAGCTAAGAAATGGTTGACAAGACAACAAATTTTTCGCACTTCTGCTGCTCCAATCGCTTAACCAGAATGGCCTAGGGAAGAAATACACATACCGCTGTAGTCGGGCGAGTTTCTACTTTCAGATGCAATAGGAAGTTTTGGGTTAGGTCAATCCGTACGCGAGATATGGGAGTTTGAATCCAAGAAATGTTTGAAAAGGCAAAAAATTTTTCGCAATTCTGCTGCTTCAAACGCTTAACCAGAAGGGGCTAGGGGAAAAATATACGTACCATTGTAATCGGGCGAGTTTCTACTTTCAAATGCAATAGGAATTTTTGGGTTAGGACAATCCGTTCGCGCGATATGGGAGTTTGAAACCAAGAAATGGTTGAGAAGGCAAAAAATTTTTCGCAATTCTGCTGCTCCAAACGCTTAACCAGAATGCCCTAGGAAAAAAACACATATACCGTTGTAATCGGGCGAGTTTCTACTTTCAGATGCAATAGGAATTTTTGGGTTAGGTCAATCCGTTCGCGAGATATGGGACTTTGAAGCTAAGAAATGGTTGACAAGACAACAAATTTTTCGCACTTCTGCTGCTCCAATCGCTTAACCAGAATGGCCTAGGGAAAAAATACACATACCGCTGTAGTCGGGCGAGGTTCTACTTTCAGATGCACTAGGAATTTTTGTGTTAGGACAATCCGTTCGCGAGATATGGGACTTTGAAGCTAAGAAATGGTTGAGAAGACAACAAATTTTTCGCAATTCTGCTGCTCCAAACGCTTAACCAGAAGGGGCTAGGGGAAAAATATACGTACCATTGTAATCGGGCGAGTTTCTACTTTCAAATGCAATAGGAATTTTTGGGTTAGGACAATCCGTTCGCGAGATATGGGAGTTTGAAGCTAAGAAATGGTTGAGAAGGCAAAAAATTTTTCGCAATTCTGCTGCTCCAAACGCTTAACCAGAATGGCCTACGGAAAAAATACGCATACCGTTGTAATCGGGCGAGTTTCTACTTTCAGACGCAGCAGGAATTTTTGGGTTTGGTCAATCCGTTCGCGAGATATGGGACTTTGAAGCTAAGAAATGGTTGAGAAGACAACAAATTTTTCGCAATTCTGCTGCTCCAAACGCTTAACCAGAAGGGGCTAGGGAAAAAATACACATACCGTTGTAATCGGGAGAGTTTCTACTTTCACAAGCAACAGGAATTTTTGGGTTTGGTCAATCCGTTCCCGAGATATGGGAGTTTGAAGCAAAGAAATGGTTGAGAAGGCATACAATTTTTCGCAATTCTGCTGCTTCAAACGCTTAACCAGAATGGCCGAGGGAAAAAATACACATACCGTTGTAATCGGGCGAGTTTCTACTTTCAGTTACAATAGGAATTTTTGGGTCTGGTCAATCCGTTCGCGAGATATGGGACTTTGAAGCTAAGAAATGGTTGACAAGACAACAAATTTTTCGCAGTTCTGCTGCTCCAATCGCTTAACCAGAAAGGCCTAGGGGAAAAATACACGTACCGTTGTAATCGGGCGAGTTTCTACTTTCAGATGCAATAGGAATTTTTGGGTTAAGTCAATCCGTTCGCGAGATATGGGAGTTTGAAGCCAAGAAATGGTTGAGAAGGCAAAAAATTTTTCGCAATTCTGCTGCTCCAATCGCTTAACCAGAATGGCCGAGGGGAAAAATACACGTACCGTTGTAATCGGGCGAGTTTCTACTTTCAGACGCAATAGGAATTTTTCGGTTAAGTCAATCCGTTCGCGAGATATGGGAGTTTGAAGCTAAGAAATGGTTTAGAAGACAACAAATTTTTCGCAATTCTGCAGCTCCAAACGCTTAACCAGAATGGCCTAGGGAAAAAATACGCATACAGTTGTAATCGGGCGAGTTTCTACTTTCACAAGCAACAGGAATTTTTGGGTTTGGTCAATCCGTTCGCGAGATATGGGACTTTGAAGCTAAGAAATGGTTGAGAAGACAACAAATTTTTTGCAATTCTGTTGCTCCAAACGCTTAACCAGAATGGGCTAGGGATAAAATACACTTACCGTTGTAATCGGGCGAGTTTCTACTTTCAAATGCAATTGGAATTTTTGGGTTAGGACAATCCGTTCGCGAGATATGGGACTTTGAAGCTAAGAAATGGGTGAGAAGACAACAAATTTTTCGCAATTCTGCTGCTCCAAACGCTTAACCAGAAGGGGCTAGGGGAAAAATACACATACCGTTGTAATCGGGAGAGTTTCTACTTTCACAAGCAACAGGAATTTTTGGGTTAGGTCAATCCGTTCGCGAGATATGGGAGTTTGAAGCCAAGAAATGGTAGAGAAGGCAAAAAATTTTTCACAATTCTGCTGCTCCAAACGCTTAACAAGAAAGGCCTAGGGAAGAAATACACATACCGCTGTAGTCGGGCGAGTTTCTACTTTCAGATGCAATAGGAAGTTTTGGGTTAGGTCAATCCGTACGCGAGATATGGGAGTTTGAATCCAAGAAATGTTTGAAAAAGCAAAAAATTTTTCGCAATTCTGCTGCTTCAAACGCTGAACCAGAATGGCCTAGGGAAAAAATACACATACCGTTGTAATCGGGCGAGTTTCCACCTTCAGACGCAACAGGAATTTTTGGGTTAGGTCAATCCGTTCGCGAGATATGGGAGTTTGAAGCCAAGAAATGGTAGAGAAGGCAAAAAATTTTTCGCAATTCTGCTGCTCCAAACGCTTAACCAGAATGGCCCAGGGAAAAAATACGCATACCGTTGTAATCGGGCGAGTTTCTACTTTCAGTTACAATACGAATTTTTGGGTTAGGTCAATCCGTTCGCGAGATATGGGAGTTTGAAGCCATGAAATGGTTGAGAAGGCAAAAAATTTTTCGCAATTCTGCTGCCCCAAACGCTTAACCAGAATGCCCTAGAAAAAAATACATATACCGTTGTAATCGGGCGAGTTTCTACTTTCAGATGCAATAGGAATTTTTGGGTTAGGTCAATCCGTTCGCGAGATATGGGACTTTGAAGCTAAGAAATGGTTGACAAGACAACAAATTTTTCGCACTTCTGCTGCTCCAATCGCTTAACCAGAATGGCCTAGGGAAAAAATACACATACCGCTGTAGTCGGGCGAGGTTCTACTTTCAGATGCAATAGGAAGTTTTGGGTTAGGTCAATCCGTACGCGAGATATGGGAGTTTGAAGCCATGAAATGGTTGAGAAGGCAAAAAATTTTTCGCAATTCTGCTGCTTCAAACGCTTAACCAGAATGGCCTAGGGAAAAAATACACATACCGTTGTAATCGGGCGAGTTTCTACTTTCAGTTGCAATAGGAATTTTTCGGTTAAGTCGATCCGTTCGCAAGATATGGGACCTTGAAGCTAAGAAATGGTTGACAAGACAACAAATTTTTCGCACATCTGCTGCTCCAATCGCTTAACCAGAATGGCCTAGGGAAAAATACACGTAGCGTTGTAATTGGGCGAGTTTCTACTTTCAGACGCAATAGGAATTTTTCGGTTAAGTCGATCCGTTCGCCAGATATGGGAGTTTGAAGCTAAGAAATGGTTTAGAAGACAACAAATTTTTCGCAATTCTGCTGCTCCAAACGCTTAACCAGAAAGGGCTAGGGAAAAAATACACATACCCTTGTAATCGGGCGAGTTTCTAGTTTCAGATGCAATAGGAATTTTTGGGTTTGTTCAATCCGTTCGCGAGATATGGGACTTTGAAACCAAGAAATGGTTGAGAAGGCAAAAAATTTTTCGCAATTCTGCTGCTCCAAACGCTTAACCAGAATGCCCTAGGAAAAAAATACATATACCGTTGTAATCGGGCGAGTTTCTACTTTCAGATGCAATAGGAATTTTTGGGTTAGGACAATCCGTTCGCGAGATATGGGACTTTGAAGCTAAGAAATGGGTGAGAAGACAACAAATTTTTCGCAATTCTGCTGCTCCAAACGCTTAACCAGAATGGCCTAGGGGAAAAATACACATACCGTTGTAATCGGGAGAGTTTCTACTTTCACAAGCAACAGGAATTTTTGGGTTAGGTCAATCCGTTCGCGAGATATGGGAGTTTGAAGCCAAGAAATGGTAGAGAAGGCAAAAAATTTTTCACAATTCTGCTGCTCCAAACGCTTAACAAGAAAGGCCTAGGGAAGAAATACACATACCGCTGTAGTCGGGCGAGTTTCTACTTTCAGATGCAATAGGAAGTTTTGGGTTAGGTCAATCCGTACGCGAGATATGGGAGTTTGAATCCAAGAAATGTTTGAAAAGGCAAAAAATTTTTCGCAATTCTGCTGCTTCAAACGCTGAACCAGAATGGCCTAGGGAAAAAATACACATACCGTTGTAATCGGGCGAGTTTCCACCTTCAGACGCAACAGGAATTTTTGGGTTAGGTCAATCCGTTCGCGAGATATGGGAGTTTGAAGCCAAGAAATGGTAGAGAAGGCAAAAAATTTTTCGCAATTCTGCTGCTCCAAACGCTTAACCAGAATGGCCCAGGGAAAAAATACGCATACCGTTGTAATCGGGCGAGTTTCTAATTTCAGTTACAATAGGAATTTTTGGGTTAGGTCAATCCGTTCGCGAGATATGGGAGTTTGAAGCCATGAAATGGTTGAGAAGGCAAAAAATTTTTCGCAATTCTGCTGCCCCAAACGCTTAACCAGAATGCCCTAGAAAAAAATACATATACCGTTGTAATCGGGCGAGTTTCTACTTTCAGATGCAATAGGAATTTTTGGGTTAGGTCAATCCGTTCGCGAGATATGGGACTTTGAAGCTAAGAAATGGTTGACAAGACAACAAATTTTTCGCACTTCTGCTGCTCCAATCGCTTAACCAGAATGGCCTAGGGAAAAAATACACATACCGCTGTAGTCGGGCGAGGTTCTACTTTCAGATGCAATAGGAAGTTTTGGGTTAGGTCAATCCGTACGCGAGATATGGGAGTTTGAAGCCATGAAATGGTTGAGAAGGCAAAAAATTTTTCGCAATTCTGCTGCTTCAAACGCTTAACCAGAATGGCCTAGGGAAAAAATACACATACCGTTGTAATCGGGCGAGTTTCTACTTTCAGTTGCAATAGGAATTTTTCGGTTAAGTCGATCCGTTCGCAAGATATGGGACCTTGAAGCTAAGAAATGGTTGACAAGACAACAAATTTTTCGCACATCTGCTGCTCCAATCGCTTAACCAGAATGGCCTAGGGAAAAATACACGTAGCGTTGTAATTGGGCGAGTTTCTACTTTCAGACGCAATAGGAATTTTTCGGTTAAGTCGATCCGTTCGCCAGATATGGGAGTTTGAAGCTAAGAAATGGTTTAGAAGACAACAAATATTTCGCAATTCTGCTGCTCCAAACGCTTAACCAGAAAGTGCTAGGGAAAAAATACACATACCCTTGTAATCGGGCGAGTTTCTAGTTTCAGATGCAATAGGAATTTTTGGGTTAGGTCAATCCGTTCGCGAGATATGGGAGTTTGAAGCCAAGAAATGGTTGAGAAGGCAAAAAATTTTTCGCAATTCTGCTGCTCCAAACGCTTAACCAGAATGGCCCAGGGAAAAAATACGCATACCGTTGTAATCGGGCGAGTTTCTACTTTCAGTTACAATAGGAATTTTTGGGTTAGGTCAATCCGTTCGCGATATATGGGAGTTTGAAGCCAAGAAATGGTTGAGAAGGCAAAAAATTTTTCGCAATTCTGCTGCTCCAATCGCTTAACCAGAATGCCCTAGGGAAAGAATACACATACCGTTGTAATCGAGCGAGTTTCTACTTTCAGACGCAACAGGAATTTTTGGGTTAGGTCAATCCGTTCGCGCGATATGGGAGTTTGAAACCAAGAAATGGTTGAGAAGGCAAAAAATTTTTCGCAATTCTGCTGCTCCAAACGCTTAACCAGAATGCCCTAGGAAAAAAATACATATACCGTTGTAATCGGGCGAGTTTCTACTTTCAGATGCAATAGGAATTTTTGGGTTAGGTCAATCCGTTCGCGAGATATGGGTCTTTGAAGCTAAGAAATGGTTGACAAGACAACAAATTTTTCGCACTTCTGCTGCTCCAATCGCTTAACCAGAATGGCCTAGGGAAAAAATACACATACCGCTGTAGTCGGGCGAGGTTCTACTTTCAGACGCAATAGGAATTTTTCGGTTAAGTCGATCCGTTCGCCAGATATGGGAGTTTGAAGCTAAGAAATGGTTTAGAAGACAACAAATTTTTCGCAATTCTGCTGCTCCAAACGCTTAACCAGAATGGGCTAGGGAAAAAATACACATACCCTTGTAATCGGGCGAGTTTCTACTTTCAGATGCAATAGGAATTTTTGGGTTAGGTCAATCCGTTCGCGAGATATGGGAGTTTGAAGCCAAGAAATGGTTGAGAAGGCAAAAAATTTTTCGCAATTCTGCTGCTCCAAACGCTTAACCAGAATGGCCCAGGGAAAAAATACGCATACCGTTGTAATCGGGCGAGTTTCTACTTTCAGTTACAATAGGAATTTTTGGGTTAGGTCAATCCGTTCGCGAGATATGGGAGTTTGAAGCCAAGAAATGGTTGAGAAGGCAAAAAATTTTTCGCAATTCTGCTGCTCCAATCGCTTAACCAGAATGCCCTAGGGAAAAAATACACATACCGTTGTAATCGGGCGAGTTTCTACTTTCAGTTGCAATAGGAATTTTTCGGTTAAGTCGATCCGTTCGCAAGATATGGGACTTTGAAGCTAAGAAATGCTTGACAAGACAACAAATTTTTCGCACTTCTGCTGCTCCAATCGCTTAACCAGAATGGCCTAGGGGAAAAATACACGTAGCGTTGTAATCGGGCGAGTTTCTACTTTCAGACGCAATAGGAATTTTTCGGTTAAGTCGATCCGTTCGCCAGATATGGGAGTTTGAAGCTAAGAAATGGTTTAGAAGACAACAAATTTTTCGCAATTCTGCTGCTCCAAACGCTTAACCAGAATGGACTAGGGAAAAAATACACATACCCTTGTAATCGGGCGAGTTTCTACTTTCAGATGCAATAGGAATTTTTGGGTTAGGTCAATCCGTTCGCGAGATATGGGAGTTTGAAGCCAAGAAATGGTTGAGAAGGCAAAAAATTTTTCGCAATTCTGCTGCTCCAAACGCTTAACCAGAATGCCCTAGGAAAAAAATACATATACCGTTGTAATCGGGCGAGTTTCTACTTTCAGATGCAATAGGAATTTTTGGGTTAGGTCAATCCGTTCGCGAGATATGGGACTTTGAAGCTAAGAAATGGTTGACAAGACAACAAATTTTTCGCACTTCTGCTGCTCCAATCGCTTAACCAGAATGGCCTAGGGAAAAAATACACATACCGCTGTAGTCGGGCGAGGTTCTACTTTCAGATGCAATAGGAAGTTTTGGGTTAGGTCAATCCGTACGCGAGATATGGGAGTTTGAAGCCATGAAATGGTTGAGAAGGCAAAAAATTTTTCGCAATTCTGCTGCTTCAAACGCTTAACCAGAATGGCCTAGGGAAAAAATACACATACCGTTGTAATCGGGCGAGTTTCTACTTTCAGTTGCAATAGGAATTTTTCGGTTAAGTCGATCCGTTCGCAAGATATGGGACTTTGAAGCTAAGAAATGCTTGACAAGACAACAAATTTTTCGCACTTCTGCTGCTCCAATCGCTTAACCAGAATGGCCTAGGGGAAAAATACACGTAGCGTTGTAATCGGGCGAGTTTCTACTTTCAGACGCAATAGGAATTTTTCGGTTAAGTCGATCCGTTCGCCAGATATGGGAGTTTGAAGCTAAGAAATGGTTTAGAAGACAACAAATTTTTCGCAATTCTGCTGCTCCAAACGCTTAACCAGAATGGGCTAGGGAAAAAATACACATACCCTTGTAATCGGGCGAGTTTCTACTTTCAGCTGCAATAGGAATTTTTGGGTTAGGTCAATCCGTACGCGAGATATGGGAGTTTGAAGCCAAGAAATGGTTGAGAAGGCAAAAAATTTTTCGCAATTCTGCTGCTCCAAACGCTTAACCAGAATGCCCTAGGAAAAAAATACATATACCGTTGTAATCGGGCGAGTTTCTACTTTCAGATGCAATAGGAGTTTTTGGGTTAGGTCAATCCGTTCGCGCGATATGGGAGTTTGAAGCTAAGAAATGGTTGAGAAGGCAAAAAATTTTTCGCAATTCTGCTGCTCCAATCGCTTAACCAGAATGGCCTAGGGGAAAAATACACGTAGCTTTGTAATCGGGCGAGTTTCTACTCTCAGACGCAATAGGAATTTTTGGGTTAGGTCAATCCGTTCGCGAGATATGGGAGTTTGAAGCCTAGAAAGGGTAGAGAAGGCAAAAAATTTTTCACAATTCTGCTGCTCCAAACGCTTAACCAGAAAGGCCTAGGGAAAAAATACACATACGACTGTAGTCGGGCGAGTTTCTACTTTCAGATGCAATAGGAAGTTTTGGGTTAGGTCAATCCGTACGCGAGATATGGGAGTTTGAAGCCAAGAAATGGTTGAGAAGGCAAAAAATTTTTCGCAATTCTGCTGCTTCAAACGCTTAACCAGAATGGCCTAGGGAAAAAATACACCTACCGTTGTAATCGGGCGAGTTTCTACTTTCAGTTACAATAGGAATTTTTGGGTCTGGTCAATCCGTTCGCGAGATATGGGACTTTGAAGCTAAGAAATGGTTGACAAGACAACAAATTTTTCGCACTTCTGCTGCTCCAATCGCTTAACCAGAATGGCCTAGGGGGAAAATACACGTAGCGTTGTAATCGGGCGAGTTTCTACTTTCAGACGAAATAGGAATTTTTTGGTTAAGTCAATCCGTTCGCGAGATATGGGAGTTTGAAGCTAAGAAATGGTTTAGAAGACAACAAATTTTTCGCAATTCTGCTGCTCCAAACACTTAACCAGAATGGCCTAGGGAAAAAATACGCATACAGTTGTAATCGGGCGAGCTTCTACTTTCACAAGTAACAGGAATTTTTGGGTTTGGTCAATCCGTTCGCGAGATATGGGACTTTGAAGCTAAGAAATGGTTGAGAAGACAACAAATTTTTTGCAATTCTGTTGCTCCAAACGCTTAACCAGAATGGGCTAGGGAAAAAATACACGTACCGTTGTAATCAGGGCGAGTTTCTACTTTCAAATGCAATTGGAATTTTTGGGTTAGGACAATCCGTTCGCGAGATATGGGACCTTGAAGCTAAGAAATGGTTGAGAAGAAAACAAATTTTTCGCAATTCTGCTGCTCCAAACGCTTAACCAGAAGGGGCTAGGGGAAAAATACACATACCGTTGTAATCGGGAGAGTTTCTACTTTCAGACGCAACAGGAATTTTTGGGTTAACTCGATCCGTTCGCCAGATATGGGAGTTTGAAGCTAAGAAATGGTTTAGAAGACAACAAATTTTTCGCAATTCTGCTGCTCCAAACGCTTAACCAGAATGGGCTAGGGAAAAAATACACATACCCTTGTAATCGGGCGAGTTTCTACTTTCAGATGCAATAGGAATTTTTGGGTTAGGTCAATCCGTTCGCGAGATATGGGAGTTTGAAGCCAAGAAATGGTTGAGAAGGCAAAAAATTTTTCGCAATTCTGCTGCTCCAAACGCTTAACCAGAATGGCCCAGGGAAAAAATACGCATACCGTTGTAATCGGGCGAGTTTCTACTTTCAGTTACAATAGGAATTTTTGGGTTAGGTCAATCCGTTCGCGAGATATGGGAGTTTGAAGCCAAGAAATGGTTGAGAAGGCAAAAAATTTTTCGCAATTCTGCTGCTCCAATCGCTTAACCAGAATGCCCTAGGGAAAAAATACACATACCGTTGTAATCGGGCGAGTTTCTACTTTCAGTTGCAATAGGAATTTTTCGGTTAAGTCGATCCGTTCGCAAGATATGGGACTTTGAAGCTAAGAAATGCTTGACAAGACAACGAATTTTTCGCAATTCTGCTGCTCCAATCGCTTAACCAGAATGGCCTAGGGGAAAAATACACGTAGCGTTGTAAGCGGGCGAGTTTCTACTTTCAGACGCAATAGGAATTTTTCGGTTAAGTCGATCCGTTCGCCAGATATGGGAGTTTGAAGCTAAGAAATGGTTTAGAAGACAACAAATTTTTCGCAATTCTGCTGCTCCAAACGCTTAACCAGAATGGGCTAGGGAAAAAATACACATACCCTTGTAATCGGGCGAGTTTCTACTTTCAGCTGCAATAGGAATTTTTGGGTTAGGTCAATCCGTTCGCGAGATATGGGAGTTTGAAGCCAAGAAATGGTTGTGAAGGCAAAAAATTATTCGCAATTCTGCTGCTCCAAACGCTTAACCAGAATGGCCTAGGGAAAAAATACACATACCGCTGTAGTCGGGCGAGGTTCTACTTTCAGATGCAATAGGAAGTTTTGGGTTAGGTCAATCCGTACGCGAGATATGGGAGTTTGAAGCCAAGAAATGGTTGAGAAGGCAAAAAATTTTTCGCAATTCTGCTGCTTCAAACGCTTAACCAGAATGGCCTAGGGAAAAAATACACATACCGTTGTAATCGGGCGAGTTTCTACTTTCAGTTGCAATAGGAATTTTTCGGTTAAGTCGATCCGTTCGCAAGATATGGGACCTTGAAGCTAAGAAATGGTTGACAAGACAACAAATTTTTCGCACTTCTGCTGCTCCAATCGCTTAACCAGAATGGCCTAGGGGAAAAATACACGTAGCGTTGTAATTGGGCGAGTTTCTACTTTCAGACGCAATAGGAATTTTTCGGTTAAGTCGATCCGTTCGCCAGATATGGGAGTTTGAAGCTAAGAAATGGTTTAGAAGACAACAAATTTTTCGCAATTCTGCTGCTCCAAACACTTAACCAGAATGGCCTAGGGAAAAAATACGCATACAGTTGTAATCGGGCGAGTTTCTACTTTCACAAGTAACAGGAATTTTTGGGTTTGGTCAATCCGTTCGCGAGATATGGGACTTTGAAGCTAAGAAATGGTTGAGAAGACAACAAATTTTTTGCAATTCTGTTGCTCCAAACGCTTAACCAGAATGGGCTAGGGAAAAAATACACGTACCGTTGTAATCAGGGCGAGTTTCTACTTTCAAATGCAATTGGAATTTTTGGGTTAGGACAATCCGTTCGCGAGATATGGGACCTTGAAGCTAAGAAATGGTTGAGAAGAAAACAAATTTTTCGCAATTCTGCTGCTCCAAACGCTTAACCAGAAGGGGCTAGGGGAAAAATACACATACCGTTGTAATCGGGAGAGTTTCTACTTTCACAAGCAACAGGAATTTTTGGGTTAGGTCAATCCGTTCGCGAGATATGGGAGTTTGAAGCCAAGAAATGGTTGAGAAGGCAAAAAATTTTTCGCAATTCTGCTGCTCCAAACGCTTAACCAGAATGGCCCAGGGAAAAAATACGCATACCGTTGTAATCGGGCGAGTTTCTACATTCAGTTACAATAGGAATTTTTGGGTTAGGTCAATCCGTTCGCGATATATGGGAGTTTGAAGCCAAGAAATGGTCGAGAAGGCAAAAAATTTTTCGCAATTCTGCTGCTCCAATCGCTTAACCAGAATGCCCTAGGGAAAAAATACACATACCGTTGTAATCGGGCGAGTTTCTACTTTCAGACGCAACAGGAATTTTTGGGTTAGGTCAATCCGTTCGCGCGATATGGGAGTTTGAAACCAAGAAATGGTTGAGAAGGCACAAAATTTTTCGCAATTCTGCTGCTCCAAACGCTTAACCAGAATGCCCTAGGAAAAAAATACATATACCGTTGTAATCGGGCGAGTTTCTACTTTCAGATGCAATAGGAATTTTTGGGTTAGGTCAATCCGTTCGCGAGATATGGGACTTTGAAGCTAAGAAATGGTTGACAAGACAACAAATTTTTCGCAATTCTGCTGCTCCAATCGCTTAACCAGAATGGCCTAGGGAAAAAATACACATACCGCTGTAGTCGGGCGAGGTTCTACTTTCAGACGCAATAGGAATTTTTCGGTTAACTCGATCCGTTCGCCAGATATGGGAGTTTGAAGCTAAGAAATGGTTTAGAAGACAACAAATTTTTCGCAATTCTGCTGCTCCAAACGCTTAACCAGAATGGGCTAGGGAAAAAATACACATACCCTTGTAATCGGGCGAGTTTCTACTTTCAGATGCAATAGGAATTTTTGGGTTAGGTCAATCCGTTCGCGAGATATGGGAGTTTGAAGCCAAGAAATGGTTGAGAAGGCAAAAAATTTTTCGCAATTCTGCTGCTCCAAACGCTTAACCAGAATGGCCCAGGGAAAAAATACGCATACCGTTGTAATCGGGCGAGTTTCTACTTTCAGTTACAATAGGAATTTTTGGGTTAGGTCAATCCGTTCGCGAGATATGGGAGTTTGAAGCCAAGAAATGGTTGAGAAGGCAAAAAATTTTTCGCAATTCTGCTGCTCCAATCGCTTAACCAGGATGCCCTAGGGAAAAAATACACATACCGTTGTAATCGGGCGAGTTTCTACTTTCAGTTGCAATAGGAATTTTTCGGTTAAGTCGATCCGTTCGCAAGATATGGGCCCTTGAAGCTAAGAAATGGTTGACAAGACAACAAATTTTTCGCACTTCTGCTGCTCCAATCGCTTAACCAGAATGGCCTAGGGGAAAAATACACGTAGCGTTGTAATTGGGCGAGTTTCTACTTTCAGACGCAATAGGAATTTTTCGGTTAAGTCGATCCGTTCGCCAGATATGGGAGTTTGAAGCTAAGAAATGGTTTAGAAGACAACAAATTTTTCGCAATTTCGCTGCTCCAAACGCTTAACCAGAATGGGCTAGGGAAAAAATACACATACCCTTGTAATCGGGCGAGTTTCTACTTTCAGATGCAATAGGAATTTTTGGGTTAGGTCAATCCGTTCGCGCGATATGGGAGTTTGAAGCCTAGAAATGGTAGAGAAGGCAAAAAATTTTTCACAATTCTGCTGCTCCAAACGCTTAACCAGAAAGGCCTAGGGAAAAAATACACATACGACTGTAGTCGGGCGAGTTTCTACTTTCAGATGCAATAGGAAGTTTTGGGTTAGGTCAATCCGTACGCGAGATATGGGAGTTTGAAGCCAAGAAATGGTTGAGAAAGCAAAAAATTTTTCGCAATTCTGCTGCTCCAAACGCTTAACCAGAATGGCCCAGGGAAAAAATACGCATACCGTTGTAATCGGGCGAGTTTCTACATTCAGTTACAATAGGAATTTTTGGGTTAGGTCAATCCGTTCGCGATATATGGGAGTTTGAAGCCAAGAAATGGTCGAGAAGGCAAAAAATTTTTCGCAATTCTGCTGCTCCAATCGCTTAACCAGAATGCCCTAGGGAAAAAATACACATACCGTTGTAATCGGGCGAGTTTCTACTTTCAGACGCAACAGGAATTTTTGGGTTAGGTCAATCCGTTCGCGCGATATGGGAGTTTGAAACCAAGAAATGGTTGAGAAGGCAAAAAATTTTTCGCAATTCTGCTGCTCCAAACGCTTAACCAGAATGCCCTAGGAAAAAAATACATATACCGTTGTAATCGGGCGAGTTTCTACTTTCAGATGCAATAGGAATTTTTGGGTTAGGTCAATCCGTTCGCGAGATATGGGACTTTGAAGCTAAGAAATGGTTGACAAGACAACAAATTTTTCGCAATTCTGCTGCTCCAATCGCTTAACCAGAATGGCCTAGGGAAAAAATACACATACCGCTGTAGTCGGGCGAGGTTCTACTTTCAGACGCAATAGGAATTTTTCGGTTAACTCGATCCGTTCGCCAGATATGGGAGTTTGAAGCTAAGAAATGGTTTAGAAGACAACAAATTTTTCGCAATTCTGCTGCTCCAAACGCTTAACCAGAATGGGCTAGGGAAAAAATACACATACCCTTGTAATCGGGCGAGTTTCTACTTTCAGATGCAATAGGAATTTTTGGGTTAGGTCAATCCGTTCGCGAGATATGGGAGTTTGAAGCCAAGAAATGGTTGAGAAGGCAAAAAATTTTTCGCAATTCTGCTGCTCCAAACGCTTAACCAGAATGGCCCAGGGAAAAAATACGCATACCGTTGTAATCGGGCGAGTTTCTACTTTCAGTTACAATAGGAATTTTTGGGTTAGGTCAATCCGTTCGCGAGATATGGGAGTTTGAAGCCAAGAAATGGTTGAGAAGGCAAAAAATTTTTCGCAATTCTGCTGCTCCAATCGCTTAACCAGGATGCCCTAGGGAAAAAATACACATACCGTTGTAATCGGGCGAGTTTCTACTTTCAGTTGCAATAGGAATTTTTCGGTTAAGTCGATCCGTTCGCAAGATATGGGCCCTTGAAGCTAAGAAATGGTTGACAAGACAACAAATTTTTCGCACTTCTGCTGCTCCAATCGCTTAACCAGAATGGCCTAGGGGAAAAATACACGTAGCGTTGTAATTGGGCGAGTTTCTACTTTCAGACGCAATAGGAATTTTTCGGTTAAGTCGATCCGTTCGCCAGATATGGGAGTTTGAAGCTAAGAAATGGTTTAGAAGACAACAAATTTTTCGCAATTTCGCTGCTCCAAACGCTTAACCAGAATGGGCTAGGGAAAAAATACACATACCCTTGTAATCGGGCGAGTTTCTACTTTCAGATGCAATAGGAATTTTTGGGTTAGGTCAATCCGTTCGCGCGATATGGGAGTTTGAAGCCTAGAAATGGTAGAGAAGGCAAAAAATTTTTCACAATTCTGCTGCTCCAAACGCTTAACCAGAAAGGCCTAGGGAAAAAATACACATACGACTGTAGTCGGGCGAGTTTCTACTTTCAGATGCAATAGGAAGTTTTGGGTTAGGTCAATCCGTACGCGAGATATGGGAGTTTGAAGCCAAGAAATGGTTGAGAAGGCAAAAAATTTTTCGCAATTCTGCTGCTTCAAACGCTTAACCAGAATGGCCTAGGGAAAAAATACACATACCGTTGTAATCGGGCGAGTTTCTACTTTCAGTTACAATAGGAATTTTTGGGTCTGGTCAATCCGTTCGCGAGATATGGGACTTTGAAGCTAAGAAATGGTTGACAAGACAACAAATTTTTCGCACTTCTGCTGCTCCAATCGCTTAACCAGAATGGCCTAGGGGGAAAATACACGTAGCGTTGTAATCGGGCGAGTTTCTACTTACAGACGAAATAGGAATTTTTTGGTTAAGTCAATCCGTTTGCGAGATATGGGAGTTTGAAGCTAAGAAATGGTTTAGAAGACAACAAATTTTTCGCAATTCTGCTGCTCCAAACACTTAACCAGAATGGCCTAGGGAAAAAATACGCATACAGTTGTAATCGGGCGAGTTTCTACTTTCACAAGTAACAGGAATTTTTGGGTTTGGTCAATCCGTTCGCGAGATATGGGAGTTTGAAGCTAAGAAATGGTTGAGAAGACAACAAATTTTTCGCAATTCTGCTACTCCAAACGCTTAACCAGAATGGCCTAGGGAAAAAATACGCATACCGTTGTAATCGAGCGAGTTTCTGCTTTCAGTTACAATAGGAATTTTTGGTTCTGGTCAATCCGTTCGCGAGATATGGGACTTTGAAGCTAAGAAATGGTTGACAAGACAAATTTTTCGCACTTCTGCCGCTCCAAACGCTTAACCAGAATGGCCTAGGGAAAAAATACACATACCGCTGTAGTCGGGCGAGTTTCTACTTTCAGATGCAATAGGAATTTTTTGGTTAGGTCAATACGTTCGCGAGATATGGGAGTTTGAAGCCAAGAAATGGTTGAGAAGGCAAAAAATTTTTCGCAATTCTGCTGCTTCAAACGCTTAACCAGAATGGCCTAGAGAAAAAATACACATACCGTTGTAATCGGGCGAGTTTCTACTTTCAGTTACAATAGGAATTTTTGGGTCTGGTCAATCCGTTCGCGAGATATCGGACTTTGAAGCTAAGAAATGGTTGACAAGACAACAAATTTTTCGCACTTCTGCTGCTCCAATCGCTTAACCAGAATGGCCTAGGGGAAAAATACACGTACCGTTGTAATCGGGCGAGTTTCTACTTTCAGACGCAGCAGGAATTTTTGGGTTTGGTCAATCCGTTCGCGAGATATGGGACTTTGAAGCTAAGAAATGGTTGAGAAGACAACAAATATTTCGCAATTCTGCTGCTCCAAACGCTTAACCAGAATGGCCTAGGGAAAAAATACGCATACCGTTGTAATCGGGCGAGCTTCTACTTTCAGATGCAATAGGAATTTTTGGGTTAGGTCAATCCGTTCGCGAGATATGGGACTTTGAAGCTAAGAAATTTTTGAGAAGACAACAAATTTTTCGAAAATCTGCTGCCCCAAACGCTTAACCAGAATGGCCTAGGGGAACAATACGCATACCGTTGTTATCGGGCGAGTTTCTACTTTCAGTTACAATAGGAATTTTTGGGTTCGGTCAATCCGTTCGCGAGATACGGGACTTTGAAGCTAAGAAATGGTTGACAAGACAACAAAGTTTTCGCACTTCTGCTGCTCCAATCGCTTAACCAGTATGCCCTAGGGGAAAAATACACATACCGATGTAATCGGGCGAGTTTCTACTTTCAGATGCAATAGGAATTTTTGGTTTAGGACAATCGGTTCGCGAGATATGAGAGTTTGAAGCTAAGAAATGGTTGAGAAGGCAAAAAATTTTTCGCAATTCTGCTGCTCCAAACGCTTAACCAGAATGGCCTAGGGAAAAAATACGCATACCGTTGTAATCGGGCGAGTTTCTACTTTCACAAGCAACAGGAATTTTTGGGTTTGGTCAATCCGTTCGCGAGATATGAGAGTTTGAAGCTAAGAAATGATTGAGAAGGCAAAAAATTTTTCGCAATTCTGCTGCTCCAAACGCTTAACCAGAATGGCCTAGGGAAAAAATACGCATACCGTTGTAATCGGGCGAGTTTCTACTTTCAGATGCAATAGGAATTTTTGGGTTAGATCAATCCGTTCGCGAGATATGGGAGTTTGAAGCCAAGAAATGATTGAGAAGGCAAAAAATTTTTCGCAATGCTGCTGCTCCAAACGCTTGACCAGAATGCCCTTGGGAAAAAATACACATACCGTTGTAATCGGGCGAGTTTCTACTTTCAGATGCAATAGGAATTTTTGGGTTAGTTCATTCCGTTCGCGAGATATGGGAGTTTGAAGCCAAGAAATGGTTGAGAAGGCAAAAAATTTTTCGCAATTCTGCTGCTCCAAACGCTTAACCAGAATGGCCTAGGGAAAAAATACGCATACCGTTGTAATCGGGCGAGTTTCTACTTTCAGTTACAATAGGAATTTTTGGGTTCGGTCAATCCGTTCGCGAGATATGGGACTTTGAAGCTAAGAAATGGTTTACAAGACAACAAATTTTTCGCACTTCTGCTGCTCCAATCGCTTAACCAGAATGCCCTAGGGGAAAAATACACGTACCGTTGTAATCGGTCGAGTTTCTACTTTCAAATGCAATAGGAATTATTGGGTTAGGACAATCCGTTCGCGAGATATGAGAGTTTGAAGCTAAGAAATGGTTGAGTAGGCAAAAAATATTTCGCAATTCTGCTGCTCCAAACGCTTAACCAGAATGGCCTAGGGAAAAAATACGCATACCGCTGTAATCGGGCGAGTTTCTACTTTCACAAGCAACAGGAATTTTTGGGTTAGGTCAATCCGTTCGCGAGATATGAGAGTTTGAAGCTAAGGAATGGTTGTCAAGACAACAAATTTTTCGCACTTCTGCTGCTCCAATCGCTTAACCAGAATGGCCTAGGGAAAAAATACGCATACCGTTGCAATCAGGCGAGTTTCTACTTTCACAAGCAACAGGAATTTTTGGGTTTGGTCAATCCGTTCGCGAGATACGGGACTTTGAAGCTAAGAAATGGTTGAGAAGACAACAAATTTTTCGCAATTCTGCTGCTCCAAACGCTTAACCAGAATGGCCTAGGGAAAAAATTCACATACCGTTGTAACCGGGCGAGTTTCTACTTTCAGACGCAACAGGAATTTTTGGGTTAGGTCAATCCGTTCGCGCGATATGGGAGTTTGAAACCAAGAAATGGTTGAGAAGGCAAAAAATTTTTCGCAATTCTGCTGCTCCAAACGCTTAACCAGAATGCCCTAGGGAAAAAATACACATACCGTTGTAATCGGGCGAGTTTCTACTTTCAGTTACAATAGGAATTTTTGGGTTCGGTCATTCCGTTCGCGAGATATGGGACTTTGAAGCTAAGAAATGGTTGACAAGACAACAAATTTCTCGCACTTCTGCTGCTCCAATCGCTTAACCAGAATGCCCTAGGGGAAAAATACACGTACCGTTGTAATCGGGCGAGTTTCTACTTTCAAATGCAATAGGAATTTTTGGGTTAGGACAATCCGTTCGCGAGATATGAGAGTTTGAAGCTAAGAAATGGTTGAGAAGGCAAAAAATTTTTCGCAATTCTGCTGCTCCAAACGCTTAACCAGAATGGCCTAGGGAAAAAATACGCATGCCGTTGTAATCGGGCGAGTTTCTACTTTCAGATGCAATAGGAATTTTTGGGTTAGATCAATCCGTTCTCGAGATATGGGAGTTTGAAGCCAAGAAATGATTGAGAAGGCAAAAAATTTTTCGCAATGCTGCTGCTCCAAACGCTTGACCAGAATGCCCTTGGGAAAAAATACACATACCGTTGTAATCGGGCGAGTTTCTACTTTCAGATGCAATAGGAATTTTTGGGTTAGGTCATTCCGTTCGCGAGATATGGGAGTTTGAAGCCAAGAAATGGTTGAGACGGCAAAAAATTTTTCGCAATTCTGCTGCTCCAAACGCTTAACCAGAATGGCCTAGGGAAAAAATACGCATACCGTTGTAATCGGGCGAGTTTCTACTTTCAGTTACAATAGGAATTTTTGGGTTCGGTCATTCCGTTCGCGAGATATGGGACTTTGAAGCTAAGAAGTGGTTGACAAGACACCAAATTTTTCGCACTTCTGCTGCTCCAATCGCTTAACCAGAATGCCCTAGGGGAAAAATACACATACCGTTGTAATCGGGCGAGTTTCTACCTTCAGATGCAATAGGAATTTTTGGGTTAGGTCAATCCGTTCGCGAGATATGGGACTTTGAAGCTAAGAAATGGTTGACAAGACAACAAATTTTTCGCACTTCTGCTGCTCCAATCGCTTAACCAGAATGCCCTAGGGGAAAAATACACGTACCGTTGTAATCGGGCGAGTTTCTACTTTCAAATGCAATAGGAATTTTTGGGTTAGGACAATCCGTTCTCGAGATATGAGAGTTTGAAGCTAAGAAATGGTTGAGTAGGCAAGAAATTTTTCGCAATTCTGCTCCTCCAAACGCTTAACCAGAATGGCCTAGGGAGAAAATACGCATACCGTTGTAATCGGGCGTGTTTCTACTTTCAGACGCAACAGGAATTTTTGGGTTAGGTCAATCCGTTCGCGCGATATGGGAGTTTGAAACCAAGAAATGGTTGAGAAGGCAAAAAATTTTTCGCAATTCTGCTGCTCCAAACGCTTAACCAGAATGCCCTAGGGAAAAAATACACATACCGTTGTAATCGGGCGAGTTTCTACTTTCAGATGCAATAGGAATTTTTGGGTTAGGTCAATCCGTTCGCGAGGTATGGGAGTTTGAAGCCAAGAAATGGTTGAGAAGGCAAAAAATTTTTCGAAAATCTGCTGCCCCAAACGTTTAACCAGAATGGCCTAGGGAAAAAATACGCATACCGTTGTAATCGGGCGAGTTTCTACTTTCAGTTACAATAGGAATTTTTGGGTTCCGTCATTCCGTTCGCGAGATATGGGACTTTGAAGCTAAGAAATGGTTGACAAGACAACAAATTTTTCGCACTTCTGCTGCTCCAATCGCTTAACCAGAATGCCCTAGGGGAAAAATACTCATACCGTTGTAATCGGGCGAGTTTCTACTTTCAAATGCAATAGGAATTTTTGGGTTAGGTCATTCCGTTCGCGAGATATGGGAGTTTGAAGCCAAGAAATGGTTGAGAAGGCAAAAAATTTTTCGCAATTCTGCTGCTCCAAACGCTTAACCAGAATGTCCTAGGGAAAAAATACGCATACCGCTGTAATCGGGCGAGTTTCTACTTTCACAAGCAACAGGAATTTTTGGGTTAGGACAATCGGTTCGCGAGTTATGAGAGTTTGAAGCTAAGAAATGGTTGAGAAGGCAAAAAATTTTTCGCAATTCTGCTGCTCCAAACGCTTAACCAGAATGGCCTAGGGAAAAAATACGCATACCGTTGTAATCGGGCGAGTTTCTACTTTCAGACGCAGCAGGAATTTTTGGGTTTGGTCAATCCGTTCGCGAGATATGGGACTTTGAAGCTAAGAAATGGTTGAGGAGACAACAAATTTTTCGCAATTCTGCTGCTCCAAACGCTTGACCAGAATGCCCTAGGGAAAAAATACACATACCGTTGTAATCGGGCGAGTTTCTACTTTCAGATGCAATAGGAATTTTTGGGTTAGGTCAATCCGTTCGCGAGATATGGGACTTTGAAGCTAAGAAATGGTTGACAAGACAACAAATTTTTCGCACTTCTGCTGCTCCAATCGCTTAACCAGAATGCCCTAGGGGAAAAATACACATACCGTTGTAATCGGGCGAGTTTCTACTTTCAGATGCAATAGGAATTTTTGGGTTAGTTCAATCCGTTCGCGAGATATGGGAGTTTGAATCCAAGAAATGGTTGAGAAGGCAAAAAATTTTTCGAAAATCTGCTGCCCCAAACGCTTAACCAGAATGGCCTAGGGAAAAAATACGCATACCGTTGTAATCGGGCGAGTTTCTACTTTCAGTTACAATAGGAATTTTTGGGTTCGGTCATTCCGTTCGCGAGATATGGGACTTTGAAGCTAAGAAATGGTTGACAAGACAACAAATTTTTCGCACTTCTGCTGCTCCAATCGCTTAACCAGAATGCCCTAGGGGAAAAATACACATACCGTTGTAATCGGGCGAGTTTCTACCTTCAGATGCAATAGGAATTTTTGGGTTAGGTCAATCCGTTCGCGAGATATGGGACTTTGAAGCTAAGAAATGGTTGACAAGACAACAAATTTTTCGCACTTCTGCTGCTCCAATCGCTTAACCAGAATGCCCTAGGGGAAAAATACACATACCGTTGTAATCGGGCGAGTTTCTACTTTCAGATGCAATAGGAATTTTTGGGTTAGTTCAATCCGTTCGCGAGATATGGGAGTTTGAATCCAAGAAATGGTTGAGAAGGCAAAAAATTTTTCGAAAATCTGCTGCCCCAAACGCTTAACCAGAATGGCCTAGGGAAAAAATACGCATACCGTTGTAATCGGGCGAGTTTCTACTTTCAGTTACAATAGGAATTTTTGGGTTCCGTCATTCCGTTCGCGAGATATGGGACTTTGAATCTAAGAAATGGTTGACAAGACAACAAATTTTTCGCACTTCTGCTGCTTCAATCGCTTAACCAGAATGCCCTAGGGGAAAAATACACATACCGTTGTAATCGGGCGAGTTTCTACTTTCAAATGCAATAGGAATTTTTGGGTTAGGACAATCCGTTCGCGAGATATGAGAGATTGAAGCTAAGAAATGGTTGAGTAGGCAAAAAATTTTTCGCAATTCTGCTGCTCCAAACGCTTAACCAGAATGGCCTAGGGAAAAAATACGCATACCGTTGCAATCAGGCGAGTTTCTACTTTCACAAGCAACAGGAATTTTTGGGTTTGGTCAATCCGTTCGCGAGATATGGGACTTTGAAGCTAAGAAATGGTTGAGAAGACAACAAATTTTTCGCAATTCTGCTGCTCCAAACGCTTAACCAGAATGGCCTAGGGAAAAAATTCACATACCGTTGTAACCGGGCGAGTTTCTACTTTCAGACGCAACAGGAATTTTTGGGTTAGATCAATCCGTTCGCGCGATATGGGAGTTTGAAACCAAGAAATGGTTGAGAAGGCAAAAAATTTTTCGCAATTCTGCTGCTCCAAACGCTTAACCAGAATGCCCTAGGGAAAAAATACACATACCGTTGTAATCGGGCGAGTTTCTACTTTCAGATGCAATAGGAATTTTTGGGTTAGGTCAATCGGTTCGCGAGGTATGGGAGTTTGAAGCCAAGAAATGGTTGAGAAGGCAAAAAATTTTTCGAAAATCTGCTGCCCCAAACGTTTAACCAGAATGGCCTAGGGAAAAAATACGCATACCGTTGTAATCGGGCGAGTTTCTACTTTCAGTTACAATAGGAATTTTTGGGTTCCGTCATTCCGTTCGCGAGATATGGGACTTTGAAGCTAAGAAATGGTTGACAAGACAACAAATTTTTCGCACTTCTGCTGCTCCAATCGCTTAACCAGAATGCCCTAGGGGAAAAATACACATACCGTTGTAATCGGGCGAGTTTCTACTTTCATATGCAATAGTAATTTTTGGGTTAGGTCATTCCGTTCGCGAGATATGGGAGTTTTAAGCCAAGAAATGGTTGAGAAGGCAAAAAATTTTTCGCAATTCTGCTGCTCCAAACGCTTAACCAGAATGGCCTAGGGAAAAAATACACGTACCGTTGTAATCGGGCGAGTTTCTACTTTCAAATGCAATAGGAATTTTTGGGTTAGGACAATCCGTTCGCGAGATATGAGAGTTTGAAGCTAAGAAATGGTTGAGAAGGCAAAAAATTTTTCGCAATTCTGCTGCTCCAAACGCTTAACCAGAATGGCCTAGGGAAAAAATACCATTGCCGTTGTAATCGGGCGAGTTTCTACTTTCAGATGCAATAGGAATTTTTGGGTTAGATCAATCCGTTCGCGAGATATGGGACTTTGAAGCTAAGAAATGGTTGACAAGACAACAAATTTTTCGCACTTCTGCTGCTCCAATCGCTTAACCAGAATGCCCTAGGGGAAAAATACACATACCGTTGTAATCGGGCGAGTTTCTACCTTCAGATGCAATAGGAATTTTTGGGTTAGGTCAATCCGTTCGCGAGATATGGGACTTTGAAGCTAAGAAATGGTTGACAAGACAACAAATTTTTGGCACTTCTGCTGCTCCAATCGCTTAACCAGAATGCCCTAGGGGAAAAATACACATACCGTTGTAATCGGGCGAGTTTCTACTTTCAGATGCAATAGGAATTTTTGGGTTAGTTCAATCCGTTCGCGAGATATGGGAGTTTGAATCCAAGAAATGGTTGAGAAGGCAAAAAATTTTTCGCAATTCTGCTGCCCCAAACGCTTAACCAGAATGGCCTAGGGAAAAAATACGCATACCGTTGTAATCGGGCGAGTTTCTACTTTCAGTTACAATAGGAATTTTTGGGTTCCGTCATTCCGTTCGCGAGATATGGGACTTTGAATCTAAGAAATGGTTGACAAGACAACAAATTTTTCGCACTTCTGCTGCTTCAATCGCTTAACCAGAATGCCCTAGGGGAAAAATACACATACCGTTGTAATCGGGCGAGTTTCTACTTTCAAATGCAATAGGAATTTTTGGGTTAGGACAATCCGTTCGCGAGATATGAGAGATTGAAGCTAAGAAATGGTTGAGTAGGCAAAAAATTTTTCGCAATTCTGCTGCTCCAAACGCTTAACCAGAATGGCCTAGGGAAAAAATACGCATACCGTTGCAATCAGGCGAGTTTCTACTTTCACAAGCAACAGGAATTTTTGGGTGTGGTCAATCCGTTCGCGAGATATGGGACTTTGAAGCTAAGAAATGGTTGAGAAGACAACAAATTTTTCGCAATTCTGCTGCTCCAAACGCTTAACCAGAATGGCCTAGGGAAAAAATTCACATACCGTTGTAACCGGGCGAGTTTCTACTTTCAGACGCAACAGGAATTTTTGGGTTAGATCAATCCGTTCGCGCGATATGGGAGTTTGAAACCAAGAAATGGTTGAGAAGGCAAAAAATTTTTCGCAATTCTGCTGCTCCAAACGCTTGACCAGAATGCCCTTGGGAAAAAATACACATACCGTTGTAATCGGGCGAGTTTCTACTTTCAGATGCAATAGGAATTTTTGGGTTAGGTCATTCCGTTCGCGAGATATGGGAGTTTGCAGCCAAGAAATGGTTGAGAAGGCAAAAAATTTTTCGCAATTCTGCTGCTCCAAACGCTTAACCAGAATGGCCTAGGGAAAAAATACGCATACCGTTGTAATCGGGCGAGTTTCTACTTCCAGTTACAATAGGAATTTTTGGGTTCGGTCATTCCGTTCGCGAGATATGGGACTTTGAAGCTAAGAAATGGTTGACAAGACAACAAATTTTTCGCACTTCTGCTGCTCCAATCGCTTAACCAGAATGCCCTAGGGGAAAAATACACATACCGTTGTAATCGGGCGAGTTTCTACCTTCAGATGCAATAGGAATTTTTGGGTTAGGTCAATCCGTTCGCGAGATATGGGACTTTGAAGCTAAGAAATGGTTGACAAGACAACAAATTTTTCGCACTTCTGCTGCTCCAATCGCTTAACCAGAATGCCCTAGGGGAAAAATACACGTACCGTTGTAATCGGGCGAGTTTCTACTTTCAAATGGAATAGGAATTTTTGGGTTAGGACAATCCGTTCGCGAGATATGAGAGTTTGAAGCTAAGAAATGGTTGAGTAGGCAAAAAATTTTTCGCAATTCTGCTCCTCCAAACGCTTAACCAGAATGGCCTAGGGAAAAAATACGCATACCGTTGTAATCGGGCGTGTTTCTACTTTCAGACGCAACAGGAATTTTTGGGTTAGGTCAATCCGTTCGCGCGATATGGGAGTTTGAAACCAAGAAATGGTTGAGAAGGCAAAAAATTTTTCGCAATTCTGCTGCTCCAAACGCTTAACCAGAATGCCCTAGGGAAAAAATACACATACCGTTGTAATCGGGCGAGTTTCTACTTTCAGATGCAATAGGAATTTTTGGGTTAGGTCAATCGGTTCGCGAGGTATGGGAGTTTGAAGCCAAGAAATGGTTGAGAAGGCAAAAAATTTTTCGAAAATCTGCTGCCCCAAACGTTTAACCAGAATGGCCTAGGGAAAAAATACGCATACCGTTGTAATCGGGCGAGTTTCTACTTTCAGTTACAATAGGAATTTTTGGGTTCCGTCATTCCGTTCGCGAGATATGGGACTTTGAAGCTAAGAAATGGTTGACAAGACAACAAATTTTTCGCACTTCTGCTGCTCCAATCGCTTAACCAGAATGCCCTAGGGGAAAAATACACATACCGTTGTAATCGGGCGAGTTTCTACTTTCATATGCAATAGTAATTTTTGGGTTAGGTCATTCCGTTCGCGAGATATGGGAGTTTTAAGCCAAGAAATGGTTGAGAAGGCAAAAAATTTTTCGCAATTCTGCTGCTCCAAACGCTTAACCAGAATGGCCTAGGGAAAAAATACACGTACCGTTGTAATCGGGCGAGTTTCTACTTTCAAATGCAATAGGAATTTTTGGGTTAGGACAATCCGTTCGCGAGATATGAGAGTTTGAAGCTAAGAAATGGTTGAGAAGGCAAAAAATTTTTCGCAATTCTGCTGCTCCAAACGCTTAACCAGAATGGCCTAGGGAAAAAATACCATTGCCGTTGTAATCGGGCGAGTTTCTACTTTCAGATGCAATAGGAATTTTTGGGTTAGATCAATCCGTTCGCGAGATATGGGAGTTTGAATCCAAGAAATGATTGAGAAGGCAAAAAATTTTTCGCAATGCTGCTGCTCCAAACGCTTGACCAGAATGCCCTTGGGAAAAAATACACATACCGTTGTAATCGGGCGAGTTTCTACTTTCAGATGCAATAGGAATTTTTGGGTTAGATCAATCCGTTCGCGAGATATGGGAGTTTGAAGCCAAGAAATGATTGAGAAGGCAAAAAATTTTTCGCAATGCTGCTGCTCCAAACGCTTGACCAGAATGCCCATGGGAAAAAATACCATTGCCGTTGTAATCGGGCGAGTTTCTACTTTCAGATGCAATAGGAATTTTTGGGTTAGATCAATCCGTTCGCGAGATATGGGACTTTGAAGCTAAGAAATGGTTGACAAGACAACAAATTTTTCGCACTTCTGCTGCTCCAATCGCTTAACCAGAATGCCCTAGGGGAAAAATACACATACCGTTGTAATCGGGCGAGTTTCTACTTTCATATGCAATAGTAATTTTTGGGTTAGGTCATTCCGTTCGCGAGATATGGGAGTTTTAAGCCAAGAAATGGTTGAGAAGGCAAAAAATTTTTCGCAATTCTGCTGCTCCAAACGCTTAACCAGAATGGCCTAGGGAAAAAATACACGTACCGTTGTAATCGGGCGAGTTTCTACTTTCAAATGCAATAGGAATTTTTGGGTTAGGACAATCCGTTCGCGAGATATGAGAGTTTGAAGCTAAGAAATGGTTGAGAAGGCAAAAAATTTTTCGCAATTCTGCTGCTCCAAACGCTTAACCAGAATGGCCTAGGGAAAAAATACCATTGCCGTTGTAATCGGGCGAGTTTCTACTTTCAGATGCAATAGGAATTTTTGGGTTAGATCAATCCGTTCGCGAGATATGGGAGTTTGAATCCAAGAAATGATTGAGAAGGCAAAAAATTTTTCGCAATGCTGCTGCTCCAAACGCTTGACCAGAATGCCCTTGGGAAAAAATACACATACCGTTGTAATCGGGCGAGTTTCTACTTTCAGATGCAATAGGAATTTTTGGGTTAGATCAATCCGTTCGCGAGATATGGGAGTTTGAAGCCAAGAAATGATTGAGAAGGCAAAAAATTTTTCGCAATGCTGCTGCTCCAAACGCTTGACCAGAATGCCCATGGGAAAAAATACCATTGCCGTTGTAATCGGGCGAGTTTCTACTTTCAGATGCAATAGGAATTTTTGGGTTAGATCAATCCGTTCGCGAGATATGGGACTTTGAAGCTAAGAAATGGTTGACAAGACAACAAATTTTTCGCACTTCTGCTGCTCCAATCGCTTAACCAGAATGCCCTAGGGGAAAAATACACGTACCGTTGTAATCGGGCGAGTTTCTACTTTCAAATGCAATAGGAATTTTTGGGTTAGGACAATCCGTTCGCGAGATATGAGAGTTTGAAGCTAAGAAATGGTTGAGAAGGCAAAAAATTTTTCGCAATTCTGCTGCTCCAAACGCTTAACCAGAATGGCCTAGGGAAAAAATACGCATGCCGTTGTAATCGGGCGAGTTTCTACTTTCAGATGCAATAGGAATTTTTGGGTTAGATCAATCCGTTCGCGAGATATGGGAGTTTGAAGCCAAGAAATGATTGAGAAGGCAAAAAATTTTTCGCAATGCTGCTGCTCCAAACGCTTGACCAGAATGCCCTTGGGAAAAAATACACATACCGTTGTAATCGGGCGAGTTTCTACTTTCAGATGCAATAGGAATTTTTGGGTTAGGTCATTCCGTTCGCGAGATATGGGAGTTTGAAGCCAAGAAATGGTTGAGAAGGCAAAAAATTTTTCGCAATTCTGCTGCTCCAAACGCTTAACCAGAATGGCCTAGGGAAAAAATACGCATACCGTTGTAATCGGGCGAGTTTCTACTTTCAGTTACAATAGGAATTTTTGGGTGTCGGTCATTCCGTTCGCGAGATATGGGACTTTGAAGCTAAGAAATGGTTGACAAGACAACAAATTTTTCGCACTTCTGCTGCTCCAATCGCTTAACCAGAATGCCCTAGGGGAAAAATACACATACCGTTGTAATCGGGCGAGTTTCTACCTTCAGATGCAATAGGAATTTTTGGGTTAGGTCAATCCGTTGGCGAGATATGGGACTTTGAAGCTAAGAAATGGTTGACAAGACAACAAATTTTTCGCACTTCTGCTGCTCCAATCGCTTAACCAGAATGCCCTAGGGGAAAAATACACATACCGTTGTAATCGGGCGAGTTTCTACCTTCAGATGCAATAGGAATTTTTGGGTTAGGTCAATCCGTTCGCGAGATATGGGACTTTGAAGCTAAGAAATGGTTGACAAGACAACAAATTTTTCGCACTTCTGCTGCTCCAATCGCTTAACCAGAATGCCCTAGGGGAAAAATACACGTACCGTTGTAATCGGGCGAGTTTCTACTTTCAAATGCAATAGGAATTTTTGGGTTAGGACAATCCGTTCGCGAGATATGAGAGTTTGAAGCTAAGAAATGGTTGAGTAGGCAAAAAATTTTTCGCAATTCTGCTCCTCCAAACGCTTAACCAGAATGGCCTAGGGAAAAAATACGCATACCGTTGTAATCGGGCGTGTTTCTACTTTCAGACGCAACAGGAATTTTTGGGTTAGGTCAATCCGTTCGCGCGATATGGGAGTTTGAAACCAAGAAATGGTTGAGAAGGCAAAAAATTTTTCGCAATTCTGCTGCTCCAAACGCTTAACCAGAATGCCCTAGGGAAAAAATACACATACCGTTGTAATCGGGCGAGTTTCTACTTTCAGATGCAATAGGAATTTTTGGGTTAGGTCAATCGGTTCGCGAGGTATGGGAGTTTGAAGCCAAGAAATGGTTGAGAAGCCAAAAAATTTTTCGAAAATCTGCTGCCCCAAACGTTTAACCAGAATGGCCTAGGGAAAAAATACGCATACCGTTGTAATCGGGCGAGTTTCTACTTTCAGTTACAATAGGAATTTTTGGGTTCCGTCATTCCGTTCGCGAGATATGGGACTTTGAAGCTAAGAAATGGTTGACAAGACAACAAATTTTTCGCACTTCTGCTGCTCCAATCGCTTAACCAGAATGCCCTAGGGGAAAAATACACATACCGTTGTAATCGGGCGAGTTTCTACTTTCATATGCAATAGGAATTTTTGGGTTAGGTCATTCCGTTCGCGAGATATGGGAGTTTGAAGCCAAGAAATGGTTGAGAAGGCAAAAAATTTTTCGCAATTCTGCTGCTCCAAACGCTTAACCAGAATGGCCTAGGGAAAAAATACACGTACCGTTGTAATCGGGCGAGTTTCTACTTTCAAATGCAATAGGAATTTTTGGGTTAGGACAATCCGTTCGCGAGATATGAGAGTTTGAAGCTAAGAAATGGTTGAGAAGGCAAAAAATTTTTCGCAATTCTGCTGCTCCAAACGCTTAACCAGAATGGCCTAGGGAAAAAATACCATTGCCGTTGTAATCGGGCGAGTTTCTACTTTCAGATGCAATAGGAATTTTTGGGTTAGATCAATCCGTTCGCGAGATATGGGAGTTTGAATCCAAGAAATGATTGAGAAGGCAAAAAATTTTTCGCAATGCTGCTGCTCCAAACGCTTGACCAGAATGCCCTTGGGAAAAAATACACATACCGTTGTAATCGGGCGAGTTTCTACTTTCAGATGCAATAGGAATTTTTGGGTTAGATCAATCCGTTCGCGAGATATGGGAGTTTGAAGCCAAGAAATGATTGAGAAGGCAAAAAATTTTTCGCAATGCTGCTGCTCCAAACGCTTGACCAGAATGCCCATGGGAAAAAATACCATTGCCGTTGTAATCGGGCGAGTTTCTACTTTCAGATGCAATAGGAATTTTTGGGTTAGATCAATCCGTTCGCGAGATATGGGACTTTGAAGCTAAGAAATGGTTGACAAGACAACAAATTTTTCGCACTTCTGCTGCTCCAATCGCTTAACCAGAATGCCCTAGGGGAAAAATACACGTACCGTTGTAATCGGGCGAGTTTCTACTTTCAAATGCAATAGGAATTTTTGGGTTAGGACAATCCGTTCGCGAGATATGAGAGTTTGAAGCTAAGAAATGGTTGAGAAGGCAAAAAATTTTTCGCAATTCTGCTGCTCCAAACGCTTAACCAGAATGGCCTAGGGAAAAAATACGCATGCCGTTGTAATCGGGCGAGTTTCTACTTTCAGATGCAATAGGAATTTTTGGGTTAGATCAATCCGTTCGCGAGATATGGGAGTTTGAAGCCAAGAAATGATTGAGAAGGCAAAAAATTTTTCGCAATGCTGCTGCTCCAAACGCTTGACCAGAATGCCCTTGGGAAAAAATACACATACCGTTGTAATCGGGCGAGTTTCTACTTTCAGATGCAATAGGAATTTTTGGGTTAGGTCATTCCGTTCGCGAGATATGGGAGTTTGAAGCCAAGAAATGGTTGAGAAGGCAAAAAATTTTTCGCAATTCTGCTGCTCCAAACGCTTAACCAGAATGGCCTAGGGAAAAAATACGCATACCGTTGTAATCGGGCGAGTTTCTACTTTCAGTTACAATAGGAATTTTTGGGTGTCGGTCATTCCGTTCGCGAGATATGGGACTTTGAAGCTAAGAAATGGTTGACAAGACAACAAATTTTTCGCACTTCTGCTGCTCCAATCGCTTAACCAGAATGCCCTAGGGGAAAAATACACATACCGTTGTAATCGGGCGAGTTTCTACCTTCAGATGCAATAGGAATTTTTGGGTTAGGTCAATCCGTTGGCGAGATATGGGACTTTGAAGCTAAGAAATGGTTGACAAGACAACAAATTTTTCGCACTTCTGCTGCTCCAATCGCTTAACCAGAATGCCCTAGGGGAAAAATACACATACCGTTGTAATCGGGCGAGTTTCTACCTTCAGATGCAATAGGAATTTTTGGGTTAGGTCAATCCGTTCGCGAGATATGGGACTTTGAAGCTAAGAAATGGTTGACAAGACAACAAATTTTTCGCACTTCTGCTGCTCCAATCGCTTAACCAGAATGCCCTAGGGGAAAAATACACGTACCGTTGTAATCGGGCGAGTTTCTACTTTCAAATGCAATAGGAATTTTTGGGTTAGGACAATCCGTTCGCGAGATATGAGAGTTTGAAGCTAAGAAATGGTTGAGTAGGCAAAAAATTTTTCGCAATTCTGCTCCTCCAAACGCTTAACCAGAATGGCCTAGGGAAAAAATACGCATACCGTTGTAATCGGGCGTGTTTCTACTTTCAGACGCAACAGGAATTTTTGGGTTAGGGGTCAATCCGTTCGCGCGATATGGGAGTTTGAAACCAAGAAATGGTTGAGAAGGCAAAAAATTTTTCGCAATTCTGCTGCTCCAAACGCTTAACCAGAATGCCCTAGGGAAAAAATACACATACCGTTGTAATCGGGCGAGTTTCTACTTTCAGATGCAATAGGAATTTTTGGGTTAGGTCAATCGGTTCGCGAGGTATGGGAGTTTGAAGCCAAGAAATGGTTGAGAAGGCAAAAAATTTTTCGAAAATCTGCTGCCCCAAACGTTTAACCAGAATGGCCTAGGGAAAAAATACGCATACCGTTGTAATCGGGCGAGTTTCTACTTTCAGTTACAATAGGAATTTTTGGGTTCCGTCATTCCGTTCGCGAGATATGGGACTTTGAAGCTAAGAAATGGTTGACAAGACAACAAATTTTTCGCACTTCTGCTGCTCCAATCGCTTAACCAGAATGCCCTAGGGGAAAAATACACATACCGTTGTAATCGGGCGAGTTTCTACTTTCATATGCAATAGGAATTTTTGGGTTAGGTCATTCCGTTCGCGAGATATGGGAGTTTTAAGCCAAGAAATGGTTGAGAAGGCAAAAAATTTTTCGCAATTCTGCTGCTCCAAACGCTTAACCAGAATGGCCTAGGGAAAAAATACACGTACCGTTGCAATCGGGCGAGTTTCTACTTTCAAATGCAATAGGAATTTTTGGGTTAGGACAATCCGTTCGCGAGATATGAGAGTTTGAAGCTAAGAAACGGTTGAGAAGGCAAAAAATTTTTCGCAATTCTGCTGCTCCAAACGCTTAACCAGAATGGCCTAGGGAAAAAATACCATTGCCGTTGTAATCGGGCGAGTTTCTACTTTCAGATGCAATAGGAATTTTTGGGTTAGATCAATCCGTTCGCGAGATATGGGAGTTTGAAGCCAAGAAATGATTGAGAAGGCAAAAAATTTTTCGCAATGCTGCTGCTCCAAACGCTTGACCAGAATGCCCTTGGGAAAAAATACACATACCGTTGTAATCGGGCGAGTTTCTACTTTCAGATGCAATAGGAATTTTTGGGTTAGATCAATCCGTTCGCGAGATATGGGAGTTTGAAGCCAAGAAATGATTGAGAAGGCAAAAAATTTTTCGCAATGCTGCTGCTCCAAACGCTTGACCAGAATGCCCATGGGAAAAAATACCATTGCCGTTGTAATCGGGCGAGTTTCTACTTTCAGATGCAATAGGAATTTTTGGGTTAGATCAATCCGTTCGCGAGATATGGGACTTTGAAGCTAAGAAATGGTTGACAAGACAACAAATTTTTCGCACTTCTGCTGCTCCAATCGCTTAACCAGAATGCCCTAGGGGAAAAATACGCATACCGTTGTAATCGGGCGAGTTTCTACTTTCAGTTACAATAGGAATTTTTGGGTTCCGTCATTCCGTTCGCGAGATATGGGACTTTGAAGCTAAGAAATGGTTGAGAAGACAACAAATTTTTCGCAATTCTGCTGCTCCAATCGCTTAACCAGAATGCCCTAGGGGGAAAATACACGTACCGTTGTAATCGGGCGAGTTTCTACTTTCAAATGCAATAGGAATTTTTGGGTTAGGACAATCCGTTCGCGAGATATGAGAGTTTGAAGCTAAGAAATGGTTGAGAAGGCAAAAAATTTTTCGCAATTCTGCTGCTCCAAACGCTTAACCAGAATGGCCTAGGGAAAAAATACGCATGCCGTTGTAATCGGGCGAGTTTCTACTTTCAGATGCAATAGGAATTTTTGGGTTAGATCAATCCGTTCGCGAGATATGGGAGTTTGAAGCCAAGAAATGATTGAGAAGGCAAAAAATTTTCCGCAATGCTGCTGCTCCAAACGCTTGACCAGAATGCCCTTGGGAAAAAATACACATACCGTTGTAATCCGGCGAGTTTCTACTTTCAGATGCAATAGGAATTTTTGGGTTAGGTCATTCCGTTCGCGAGATATGGGAGTTTGAAGCCAAGAAATGGTTGAGAAGGCAAAAAATTTTTCGCAATTCTGCTGCTCCAAACGCTTAACCAGAATGGCCTAGGGAAAAAATACGCATACCGTTGTAATCGGGCGAGTTTCTACTTTCAGTTACAATAGGAATTTTTGGGTGTCGGTCATTCCGTTCGCGAGATATGGGACTTTGAAGCTAAGAAATGGTTGACAAGACAACAAATTTTTCGCACTTCTGCTGCTCCAATCGCTTAACCAGAATGCCCTAGGGGAAAAATACACATACCGTTGTAATCGGGCGAGTTTCTACCTTCAGATGCAATAGGAATTTTTGGGTTAGGTCAATCCGTTGGCGAGATATGGGACTTTGAAGCTAAGAAATGGTTGACAAGACAACAAATTTTTCGCACTTCTGCTGCTCCAATCGCTTAACCAGAATGCCCTAGGGGAAAAATACACGTACCGTTGTAATCGGGCGAGTTTCTACTTTCAAATGCAATAGGAATTTTTGGGTTAGGACAATCCGTTCGCGAGATATGAGAGTTTGAAGCTAAGAAATGGTTGAGTAGGCAAAAAATTTTTCGCAATTCTGCTCCTCCAAACGCTTAACCAGAATGGCCTAGGGAAAAAATACGCATACCGTTGTAATCGGGCGTGTTTCTACTTTCAGACGCAACAGGAATTTTTGGGTTAGGTCAATCCGTTCGCGCGATATGGGAGTTTGAAACCAAGAAATGGTTGAGAAGGCAAAAAATTTTTCGCAATTCTGCTGCTCCAAACGCTTAACCAGAATGCCCTAGGGAAAAAATACACATACCGTTGTAATCGGGCGAGTTTCTACTTTCAGATGCAATAGGAATTTTTGGGTTAGGTCAATCGGTTCGCGAGGTATGGGAGTTTGAAGCCAAGAAATGGTTGAGAAGGCAAAAAATTTTTCGCAATTCTGCTGCCCCAAACGTTTAACCAGAATGGCCTAGGGAAAAAATACGCATACCGTTGTAATCGGGCGAGTTTCTACTTTCAGTTACAATAGGAATTTTTGGGTTCCGTCATTCCGTTCGCGAGATATGGGAGTTTGAAGCCAAGAAATGATTGAGAAGGCAAAAAATTTTTCGCAATGCTGCTGCTCCAAACGCTTGACCAGAATGCCCATGGGAAAAAATACACATACCGTTGTAATCGGGCGAGTTTCTACTTTCAGATGCAATAGGAATTTTTGGGTTAGGTCATTCCGTTCGCGAGATATGGGAGTTTGAAGCCAAGAAATGGTTGAGAAGGCAAAAAATTTTTCGCAATTCTGCTGCTCCAAACGCTTAACCAGAATGGCCTAGGGAAAAAATACGCATACCGTTGTAATCGGGCGAGTTTCTACTTTCAGTTACAATAGGAATTTTTGGGTTTGGTCAATCCGTTCGCGAGATATGGGACTTTGAAGCTAAGAAATGGTTTACAAGACAACAAATTTTTCGCACTTCTGCTGCTCCAATCGCTTAACCAGAATGCCCTAGGGGAAAAATACACGTACCGTTGTAATCGGTCGAGTTTCTACTTTCAAATGCAATAGGAATTTTTGGGTTAGGACAATCCGTTCGCGAGATATGAGAGTTTGAAGCTAAGAAATGGTTGAGTAGGCAAAAAATTTTTCGCAATTCTGCTCCTCCAAACGCTTAACCAGAATGGCCTAGGGAAAAAATACGCATACCGTTGTAATCGGGCGTGTTTCTACTTTCAGACGCAACAGGAATTTTTGGGTTAGGTCAATCCGTTCGCGCGATATGGGAGTTTGAAGCTAAGAAATGGTTGAGTAGGCAAAAAATTTTTCGCAATTCTGCTCCTCCAAACGCTTAACCAGAATGGCCTAGGGAAAAAATACGCATACCGTTGTAATCGGGCGTGTTTCTACTTTCAGACGCAACAGGAATTTTTGGGTCAGGTCAATCCGTTCGCGCGATATGGGAGTTTGAAACCAAGAAATGGTTGAGAAGGCAAAAAATTTTTCGCAATTCTGCTGCTCCAATCGCTCAACCAGAATGCCCTAGGGGAAAAATACACGTACCGTTGTAATCGGGCGAGTTTCTACTTTCAAATGCAATAGGAATTTTTGGGCTAGGACAATCCGTTCGCGAGATATGGGAGTTTGAAGCCAAGAAATGGTTGAGAAGGCAAAAAATTTTTCGTAAATCTGCTGCTCCAAACGCTTAACCAGAATGGCCTAGGGGAACAATACGCATACCGTTGTTATCGGGCGAGTTTCTACTTTCAGTTACAATAGGAATTTTTGGGTTCGGTCAATCCGTTCGCGAGATATGGGACTTTGAAGCTAAGAAATGGTTGACAAGACAACAAAGTTTTCGCACTTCTGCTGCTCCAATCGCTTAACCAGTATGCCCTAGGGGAAAAATACACGTACCATTGTAATCGGGCGAGTTTCTACTTTCAAATGCAATAGGAATTTTTGGTTTAGGACAATCGGTTCGCGAGATATGAGAGTTTGAAGCTAAGAAATGGTTGAGAAGGCAAACAATTTTTCGCAATTCTGCTGCTCCAAACGCTTAACCAGAATGGCCTAGGGAAAAAATATGCATACCGTTGTAATCGGGCGAGTTTCTACTTTCAGACGCAGCAGGAATTTTTGGGTTTGGTCAATCCGTTCGCGAGATATGGGACTTTGAAGCTAAGAAATGGTTTACAAGACAACAAATTTTTCGCACTTCTGCTGCTCCAATCGCTTAACCAGAATGCCCTAGGGGAAAAATGCACGTACCGTTGTAATCGGTCGAGTTTCTACTTTCAAATGCAATAGGAATTTTTGGGTTAGGACAATCCGTTCGCGAGATATGAGAGTTTGAAGCTAAGAAATGGTTGAGTAGGCAAAAAATTTTTCGCAATTCTGCTCCTCCAAACGCTTATCCAGAATGGCCTAGGGAAAAAATACGCATACCGTTGTAATCGGGCGTGTTTCTACTTTCAGACGCAACAGGAATTTTTGGGTTAGGTCAATCCGTTCGCGCGATATGGGAGTTTGAAGCTAAGAAATGGTTGAGTAGGCAAAAAATTTTTCGCAATTCTGCTCCTCCAAACGCTTAACCAGAATGGCCTAGGGAAAAAATACGCATACCGTTGTAATCGGGCGTGTTTCTACTTTCAGACGCAACAGGAATTTTTGGGTTAGGTCAATCCGTTCGCGCGATATGGGAGTTTGAAACCAAGAAATGGTTGAGAAGGCAAAAAATTTTTCGCAATTCTGCTGCTCCAATCGCTCAACCAGAATGCCCTAGGGGAAAAATACACGTACCGTTGTAATCGGGCGAGTTTCTGCTTTCAAATGCAATAGGAATTTTTGGGTTAGGACAATCCGTTCGCGAGATATGGGAGTTTGAAGCCAAGAAATGGTTGAGAAGGCAAAAAATTTTTCGTAAATCTGCTGCTCCAAACGCTTAACCAGAATGGCCTAGGGGAACAATACGCATACCGTTGTTATCGGGCGAGTTTCTACTTTCAGTTACAATAGGAATTTTTGGGTTCGGTCAATCCGTTCGCGAGATATGGGACTTTGAAGCTAAGAAATGGTTGACAAGACAACAAAGTTTTCGCACTTCTGCTGCTCCAATCGCTTAACCAGTATGCCCTAGGGGAAAAATACACGTACCATTGTAATCGGGCGAGTTTCTACTTTCAAATGCAATAGGAATTTTTGGTTTAGGACAATCGGTTCGCGAGATATGAGAGTTTGAAGCTAAGAAATGGTTGAGAAGGCAAACAATTTTTCGCAATTCTGCTGCTCCAAACGCTTAACCAGAATGGCCTAGGGAAAAAATACGCATACCGTTGTAATCGGGCGAGTTTCTACTTTCAGACGCAGCAGGAATTTTTGGGTTTGGTCAATCCGTTCGCGAGATATGGGACTTTGAAGCTAAGAAATGGTTGAGAAGACAACAAATTTTTCGCAATTCTGCTGCTCCAAACGCTTAACCAGAATGGCCTAGGGAAAAAATACGCATACCGCTGTAATCGGGCGAGTTTCTACTTTCACAAGCAACAGGAATTTTTGGGTTAGGTCAATCCGTTCGCGAGATATGAGAGTTTGAAGCTAAGGAATGGTTGTCAAGACAACAAATTTTTCGCACTTCTGCTGCTCCAATCGCTTAACCAGAATGGCCTAGGGGAGAAATACACGTACCGTTGTAATCGGGCGAGTTTCTACTTTCAAGTGCAATAGGAATTTTTGGGTTAGGTCAATCCGTTCGCGAGATATGGGAGTTTGAATCCAAGAAATGGTTGAGAAGGCAAAAAATTTTTCGCAATTCTGCTGCTCCAAACGCTTAACCAGAATGCCCTAGGGAAAAAATAGACATACCGTTGTAATCGGGCGAGTTTCTACTTTCAGATGCAATAGGAATTTTTGGGTTAGGTCAATCCGTTCGCGAGATATGGGACTTTGAAGCTAAGAAATGGTTGAGAAGACAACAAATTTTTCGCAATTCTGCTGCTCCAAACGCTTAACCAGAATGGCCTAGGGAAAAAATTCACATACCGTTGTAACCGGGCGAATTTCTACTTTCAGACGCAACGGGAATTTTTGGGTTAGGTCAATCCGTTCGCGCGATATGGGAGTTTGAAACCAAGAAATGGTTGAGAAGGCAAAAAATTTTTTGCAATTCTGCTGCTCCAAACGCTTAACCAGAATGCCCTAGGGAAAAAATACACATACCGTTGTAATCGGGCGAGTTTCTACTTTCAGATGCAATAGGAATTTTTGGGTTAATTCAATCCGTTCGCGAGATATGGGAGTTTGAAGCCAAGAAATGGTTGAGAAGGCAAAAAATTTTTCGAAAATCTGCTGCCCCAAACGCTTAACCAGAATGGCCTAGGGAAAAAATACGCATACCGTTGTAATCGGGCGAGTTTCTACTTTCAGTTACAATAGGAATTTTTGGGTTCCGTCATTCCGTTCGCGAGATATGGGACTTTGAAGCTAAGAAATGGTTGACAAGACAACAAATTTTTCGCACTTCTGCGGCTTCAATCGCTTAACCAGAATGCCCTAGGGGAAAAATACACATACCGTTGTAATCGGGCGAGTTTCTACTTTCAAATGCAATAGGAATTTTTGGGTTAGGACAATCCGTTCGCGAGATATGAGAGATTGAAGCTAAGAAATGGTTGAGTAGGCAAAAAATTTTTCGCAATTCTGCTGCTCCAAACGCTTAACCAGAATGGCCTAGGGAAAAAATACGCATACCGTTGCAATCAGGCGAGTTTCTACCTTCACAAGCAACAGGAATTTTTGGGTTTGGTCAATCCGTTCGCGAGATATGGGACTTTGAAGCTAAGAAATGGTTGAGAAGACAACAAATTTTTCGCAATTCTGCTGCTCCAAACGCTTAACCAGAATGGCCTAGGGAAAAAATTCACATACCGTTGTAACCGGGCGAGTTTCTACTTTCAGACGCAACAGGAATTTTTGGGTTAGGTCAATCCGTTCGCGCGATATGGGAGTTTGAAACCAAGAAATGGTTGAGAAGGCAAAAAATTTTTCGCAATTCTGCTGCTCCAAATGCTTAACCAGAATGCCCTAGGGAAAAAATACACATACCGTTGTAATCGGGCGAGTTTCTACTTTCAGATGCAATAGGAATTTTTGGGTTAGGTCAATCCGTTCGCGAGATATGGGACTTTGAAGCTAAGAAATGGTTGAGAAGACAACAAATTTTTCGCAATTCTGCTGCTCCAAACGCTTAACCAGAATGGCCTAGGGAAAAAATTCACATACCGTTGTAACCGGGCGAATTTCTACTTTCAGACGCAACGGGAATTTTTGGGTTAGGTCAATCCGTTCGCGCGATATGGGAGTTTGAAACCAAGAAATGGTTGAGAAGGCAAAAAATTTTTTGCAATTCTGCTGCTCCAAACGCTTAACCAGAATGCCCTAGGGAAAAAATACACATACCGTTGTAATCGGGCGAGTTTCTACTTTCAGATGCAATAGGAATTTTTGGGTTAATTCAATCCGTTCGCGAGATATGGGAGTTTGAAGCCAAGAAATGGTTGAGAAGGCAAAAAATTTTTCGAAAATCTGCTGCCCCAAACGCTTAACCAGAATGGCCTAGGGAAAAAATACGCATACCGTTGTAATCGGGCGAGTTTCTACTTTCAGTTACAATAGGAATTTTTGGGTTCCGTCATTCCGTTCGCGAGATATGGGACTTTGAAGCTAAGAAATGGTTGACAAGACAACAAATTTTTCGCACTTCTGCGGCTTCAATCGCTTAACCAGAATGCCCTAGGGGAAAAATACACATACCGTTGTAATCGGGCGAGTTTCTACTTTCAAATGCAATAGGAATTTTTGGGTTAGGACAATCCGTTCGCGAGATATGAGAGATTGAAGCTAAGAAATGGTTGAGTAGGCAAAAAATTTTTCGCAATTCTGCTGCTCCAAACGCTTAACCAGAATGGCCTAGGGAAAAAATACGCATACCGTTGCAATCAGGCGAGTTTCTACCTTCACAAGCAACAGGAATTTTTGGGTTTGGTCAATCCGTTCGCGAGATATGGGACTTTGAAGCTAAGAAATGGTTGAGAAGACAACAAATTTTTCGCAATTCTGCTGCTCCAAACGCTTAACCAGAATGGCCTAGGGAAAAAATTCACATACCGTTGTAACCGGGCGAGTTTCTACTTTCAGACGCAACAGGAATTTTTGGGTTAGGTCAATCCGTTCGCGCGATATGGGAGTTTGAAACCAAGAAATGGTTGAGAAGGCAAAAAATTTTTCGCAATTCTGCTGCTCCAAATGCTTAACCAGAATGCCCTAGGGAAAAAATACACATACCGTTGTAATCGGGCGAGTTTCTACTTTCAGATGCAATAGGAATTTTTGGGTTAGGTCAATCCGTTCGCGAGATATGGGAGTTTGAAGCCAAGAAATGGTTGAGAAGGCAAAAAATTTTTCGAAAATCTGCTGCCCCAAACGCTTAACCAGAATGGCCTAGGGAAAAAATACGCATACCGTTGTAATCGGGCGAGTTTCTACTTTCAGTTACAATAGGAATTTTTGGGTTAGGACAATCCGTTCGCGAGATATGAGAGTTTGAAGCTAAGAAATGGTTGAGAAGGCAAAAAATTTTTCGCAATTCTGCTGCTCCAAACGCTTAACCAGAATGGCCTAGGGAAAAAATACGCATGCCGTTGTAATCGGGCGAGTTTCTACTTTCAGATGCAATAGGAATTTTTGGGTTAGATCAATCCGTTCGCGAGATATGGGAGTTTGAAGCCAAGAAATGATTGAGAAGGCAAAAAATTTTTCGCAATGCTGCTGCTCCAAACGCTTGACCAGAATGCCCTTGGGAAAAAATACACATACCGTTGTAATCGGGCGAGTTTCTACTTTCAGATGCAATAGGAATTTTTGGGTTAGGTCAATCCGTTGGCGCGATATGGGAGTTTGAAACCAAGAAATTGTTGAGAAGGCAAAAAATTTTTTGCAATTCTGCTGCTCCAAACGCTTAACCAGAATGCCCTAGGGAAAAAATACACATACCGTTGTAATCGGGCGAGTTTCTACTTTCAGATGCAATAGGAATTTTTGGGTTAATTCAATCCGTTCGCGAGATATGGGAGTTTGAAGCCAAGAAATGGTTGAGAAGGCAAAAAATTTTTCGAAAATCTGCTGCCCCAAACGCTTAACCAGAATGGCCTAGGGAAAAAATACGCATACCGTTGTAATCGGGCGAGTTTCTACTTTCAGTTACAATAGGAATTTTTGGGTTCCGTCATTCCGTTCGCGAGATATGGGACTTTGAAGCTAAGAAATGGTTGACAAGACAACAAATTTTTCGCACTTCTGCTGCTCCAATCGCTTAACCAGAATGCCCTAGGGGAAAAATACACGTACCGTTGTAATCGGGCGAGTTTCTACTTTCAAATGCAATAGGAATTTTTGGGTTAGGACAATCCGTTCGCGAGATATGAGAGTTTGAAGCTAAGAAATGGTTGAGAAGGCAAAAAATTTTTCGCAATTCTGCTGCTCCAAACGCTTAACCAGAATGGCCTAGGGAAAAAATACGCATGCCGTTGTAATCGGGCGAGTTTCTACTTTCAGATGCAATAGGAATTTTTGGGTTAGATCAATCCGTTCGCGAGATATGGGAGTTTGAAGCCAAGAAATGATTGAGAAGGCAAAAAATTTTTCGCAATGCTGCTGCTCCAAACGCTTGACCAGAATGCCCTTGGGAAAAAATACACATACCGTTGTAATCGGGCGAGTTTCTACTTTCAGATGCAATAGGAATTTTTGGGTTAGGTCATTCCATTCGCGAGATATGGGAGTTTGAAGCCAAGAAATGGTTGAGAAGGCAAAAAATTTTTCGCAATTCTGCTGCTCCAAACGCTTAACCAGAATGGCCTAGGGAAAAAATACGCATACCGTTGCAATCAGGCGAGTTTCTACTTTCACAAGCAACAGGAATTTTTGGGTTTTGTCAATCCGTTCGCGAGATATGGGACTTTGAAGCTAAGAAATGGTTTACAAGACAACAAATTTTTCGCACTTCTGCTGCTCCAATCGCTTAACCAGAATGCCCTAGGGGAAAAATACACGTACCGTTGTAATCGGTCGAGTTTCTACTTTCAAATGCAATAGGAATTTTTGGGTTAGGACAATCCGTTCGCGAGATATGGTAGTTTGAAGCCAAGAAATGGTTGAGTAGGCAAAAAATTTTTCGCAATTCTGCTGCTCCAAACGCTTAACCAGAATGGCCTAGGGAAAAAATACGCATACCGTTGTAATCGGTCGAGTTTCTACTTTCAGTTACAATAGGAATTTTTGGGTTCGGTCAATCCGTTCGCGAGATATGGGACTTTGAAGCTAAGAAATGGTTTACAAGACAACAAATTTTTCGCACTTCTGCTGCTCCAATCGCTTAACCAGAATGCCCTAGGGGAAAAATACACGTACCGTTGTAATCGGTCGAGTTTCTACTTTCAAATGCAATAGGAATTATTGGGTTAGGACAATCCGTTCGCGAGATATGAGAGTTTGAAGCTAAGAAATGGTTGAGTAGGCAAAAAATATTTCGCAATTCTGCTGCTCCAAACGCTTAACCAGAATGGCCTAGGGAAAAAATACGCATACCGCTGTAATCGGGCGAGTTTCTACTTTCACAAGCAACAGGAATTTTTGGGTTAGGTCAATCCGTTCGCGAGATATGAGAGTTTGAAGCTAAGGAATGGTTGTCAAGACAACAAATTTTTCGCACTTCTGCTGCTCCAATCGCTTAACCAGAATGGCCTAGGGGAGAAATACACGTACCGTTGTAATCGGGCGAGTTTCTACTTTCAAGTGCAATAGGAATTTTTGGGTTAGGTCAATCCGTTCGCGAGATATGGGAGTTTGAGTCCAAGAAATGGTTGAGAAGGCAAAAAATTTTTCGCAATTCTGCTGCTCCAAACGCTTAACCAGAATGGCCTAGGGAAAAAATACGCATACCGTTGTAATCGGGCGAGTTTCTACTTTCAGTTACAATAGGAATTTTTGGGTTCGGTCAATCCGTTCGCGAGATATGGGACTTTGAAGCTAAGAAATGGTTTACAAGACAACAAATTTTTCGCACTTCTGCTGCTCCAATCGCTTAACCAGAATGCCCTAGGGGAAAAATACACGTACCGTTGTAATCGGTCGAGTTTCTACTTTCAAATGCAATAGGAATTATTGGGTTAGGACAATCCGTTCGCGAGATATGAGAGTTTGAAGCTAAGAAATGGTTGAGTAGGCAAAAAATATTTCGCAATTCTGCTGCTCCAAACGCTTAACCAGAATGCCCTAGGGAAAAAATAGACATATCGTTGTAATCGGGCGAGTTTCTACTTTCAGACGCAATAGGAATTTTTGGGTTAGGTCAATCCGTTCGCGAGATATGGGACTTTGAAGCTAAGAAATGGTTGAGAAGACAACAAATTTTTCGCAATTCTGCTGCTCCAAACGCTTAACCAGAATGGCCTAGGGAAAAAATTCACATACCGTTGTAACCGGGCGAATTTCTACTTTCAGACGCAACGGGAATTTTTGGGTTAGGTCAATCCGTTGGCGCGATATGGGAGTTTGAAACCAAGAAATTGTTGAGAAGGCAAAAAATTTTTTGCAATTCTGCTGCTCCAAACGCTTAACCAGAATGCCCTAGGGAAAAAATACACATACCGTTGTAATCGGGCGAGTTTCTACTTTCAGATGCAATAGGAATTTTTGGGTTAATTCAATCCGTTCGCGAGATATGGGAGTTTGAAGCCAAGAAATGGTTTGGAAGGCAAAAAATTTTTCGAAAATCTGCTGCCCCAAACGCTTAACCAGAATGGCCTAGGGAAAAAATACGCATACCGTTGTAATCGGGCGAGTTTCTACTTTCAGTTACAATAGGAATTTTTGGGTTCCGTCATTCCGTTCGCGAGATATGGGACTTTGAAGCTAAGAAATGGTTGACAAGACAACAAATTTTTCGCACTTCTGCTGCTTCAATCGCTTAACCAGAATGCCCTAGGGGAAAAATACACATACCGTTGTAATCGGGCGAGTTTCTACTTTCAAATGCAATAGGAATTTTTGGGTTAGGACAATCCGTTCGCGAGATATGAGAGATTGAAGCTAAGAAATGGTTGAGTAGGCAAAAAATTTTTCGCAATTCTGCTGCTCCAAACGCTTAACCAGAATGGCCTAGGGAAAAAATACGCATACCGCTGTAATCGGGCGAGTTTCTACTTTCACAAGCAACAGGAATTTTTGGGTTAGGTCAATCCGTTCGCGAGATATGAGAGTTTGAAGCTAAGGAATGGTTGTCAAGACAACAAATTTTTCGCACTTCTGCTGCTCCAATCGCTTAACCAGAATGGCCTAGGGGAGAAATACACGTACCGTTGTAATCGGGCGAGTTTCTACTTTCAAGTGCAATAGGAATTTTTGGGTTAGGTCAATCCGTTCGCGAGATATGGGAGTTTGAATCCAAGAAATGGTTGAGAAGGCAAAAAATTTTTCGCAATTCTGCTGCTCCAAACGCTTAACCAGAATGCCCTAGGGAAAAAATAGACATACCGTCGTAATCGGGCGAGTTTCTACTTTCAGACGCAATAGGAATTTTTGGGTTAGGTCAATCCGTTCGCGAGATATGGGACTTTGAAGCTAAGAAATGGTTGAGAAGACAACAAATTTTTCGCAATTCTGCTGCTCCAAACGCTTAACCAGAATGGCCTAGGGAAAAAATTCACATACCGTTGCAATCAGGCGAGTTTCTACTTTCACAAGCAACAGGAATTTTTGGGTTTGGTCAATCCGTTCGCGAGATATGGGACTTTGAAGCTAAGAAATGGTTGAGAAGACAACAAATTTTTCGCAATTCTGCTGCTCCAAACGCTTAACCAGAATGGCCTAGGGAAAAAATTCACATACCGTTGTAACCGGGCGAGTTTCTACTTTCAGACGCAACAGGAATTTTTGGGTTAGGTCAATCCGTTCGCGCGATATGGGAGTTTGAAACCAAGAAATGGTTGAGAAGGCAAAAAATTTTTCGCAATTCTGCTGCTCCAAACGCTTAACCAGAATGCCCTAGGGAAAAAATACACATACCGTTGTAATCGGGCGAGTTTCTACTTTCAGATGCAATAGGAATTTATGGGTTAGGTCAATCCGTTCGCGAGATATGGGAGTTTGAAGCCAAGAAATGGTTGAGAAGGCAAAAAATTTTTCGAAAATCTGCTGCCCCAAACGCTTAACCAGAATGGCCTAGGGAAAAAATACGCATACCGTTGTAATCGGGCGAGTTTCTACTTTCAGTTACAATAGGAATTTTTGGGTTCGGTCATTCCGTTCGCGAGATATGGGACTTTGAAGCTAAGAAATGGTTGACAAGACAACAAATTTTTCGCACTTCTGCTGCTCCAATCGCTTAACCAGAATGCCCTAGGGGAAAAATACACGTACCGTTGTAATCGGGCGAGTTTCTACTTTCAAATGCAATAGGAATTTTTGGGTTAGGACAATCCGTTCGCGAGATATGAGAGTTTGAAGCTAAGAAATGGTTGAGAAGGCAAAAAATTTTTCGCAATTCTGCTGCTCCAAACGCTTAACCAGAATGGCCTAGGGAAAAAATACGCATGCCGTTGTAATCGGGCGAGTTTCTACTTTCAGATGCAATAGGAATTTTTGGGTTAGATCAATCCGTTCGCGAGATATGGGAGTTTGAAGCCAAGAAATGATTGAGAAGGCAAAAAATTTTTCGCAATGCTGCTGCTCCAAACGCTTGACCAGAATGCCCTTGGGAAAAAATACACATACCGTTGTAATCGGGCGAGTTTCTACTTTCAGATGCAATAGGAATTTTTGGGTTAGGTCATTCCATTCGCGAGATATGGGAGTTTGAAGCCAAGAAATGGTTGAGAAGGCAAAAAATTTTTCGCAATTCTGCTGCTCCAAACGCTTAACCAGAATGGCCTAGGGAAAAAATACGCATACCGTTGCAATCAGGCGAGTTTCTACTTTCACAAGCAACAGGAATTTTTGGGTTTTGTCAATCCGTTCGCGAGATATGGGACTTTGAAGCTAAGAAATGGTTTACAAGACAACAAATTTTTCGCACTTCTGCTGCTCCAATCGCTTAACCAGAATGCCCTAGGGGAAAAATACACGTACCGTTGTAATCGGTCGAGTTTCTACTTTCAAATGCAATAGGAATTTTTGGGTTAGGACAATCCGTTCGCGAGATATGAGAGTTTGAAGCTAAGAAATGGTTGAGTAGGCAAAAAATTTTTCGCAATTCTGCTGCTCCAAACGCTTAACCAGAATGTCCTAGGGAAAAAATTCACATACCGTTGTAACCCGGCGAGTTTCTACTTTCAGACGCAACCGGAATTTTTGGGTTAGGTCAATCCGTTCGCGCGATATGGGAGTTTGAAACCAAGAAATGGTTGAGAAGGCAAAAAATTTTTCGCAATTCTGCTGCTCCAAACGCTTAACCAGAATGCCCTAGGGAAAAAATACACATACCGTTGTAATCGGGCGAGTTTCTACTTTCAGATGCAATAGGAATTTTTGGATTAGGTCAATCCGTTCGCGAGATATGGGAGTTTGAAGCCAAGAAATGGTTGAGAAGGCAAAAAATTTTTCGAAAATCTGCTGCCCCAAACGCTTAGCCAGAATGGCCTAGGGAAAAAATACGCATACCGTTGTAATCGGGCGAGTTTCTACTTTCAGTTACAATAGGAATTTTTGGGTTCGGTCATTCCGTTCGCGAGATATGGGACTTTGAAGCTAAGAAATGGTTGACAAGACAACAAATTTTTCGCACTTCTGCTGCTCCAATCGCTTAACCAGAATGCCCTAGGGGAAAAATACACGTACCGTTGTAATCGGGCGAGTTTCTACTTTCAAATGCAATAGGAATTTTTGGGTTAGGACAATCCGTTCGCGAGATATGAGAGTTTGAAGCTAAGAAATGGTTGAGTAGGCAAAAAATTTTTCGCAATTCTGCTCCTCCAAACGCTTAACCAGAATGGCCTAGGGAAAAAATACGCATACCGTTGTAATCGGGCGTGTTTCTACTTTCAGACGCAACAGGAATTTTTGGGTTAGGTCAATCCGTTCGCGCGATATGGGAGTTTGAAACCAAGAAATGGTTGAGAAGGCAAAAAATTTTTCGCAATTCTGCTGCTCCAAACGCTTAACCAGAATGCCCTAGGGAAAAAATACACATACCGTTGTAATCGGGCGAGTTTCTACTTTCAGATGCAATAGGAATTTTTGGGTTAGGTCAATCCGTTCGCGAGGTATGGGAGTTTGAAGCCAAGAAATGGTTGAGAAGGCAAAAAATTTTTCGAAAATCTGCTGCCCCAAACGTTTATCCAGAATGGCCTAGGGAAAAAATACGCATACCGTTGTAATCGGGCGAGTTTCTACTTTCAGTTACAATAGGAATTTTTGGGTTCCGTCATTCCGTTCGCGAGATATGGGACTTTGAAGCTAAGAAATGGTTGACAAGACAACAAATTTTTCGCACTTCTGCTGCTCCAATCGCTTAACCAGAATGCCCTAGGGGAAAAATACACATACCGTTGTAATCGGGCGAGTTTCTACTTTCAAATGCAATAGGAATTTTTGGGTTAGGTCATTCCGTTCGCGAGATATGGGAGTTTGAAGCCAAGAAATGGTTGAGAAGGCAAAAAATTTTTCGCAATTCTGCTGCTCCAAACGCTTAACCAGAATGGCCTAGGGAAAAAATACGCATACCGTTGTAATCGGGCGAGTTTCTACTTTCAGTTACAATAGGAATTTTTGGGTTCGGTCAATCCGTTCGCGAGATATGGGACTTTGAAGCTAAGAAATGGTTTACAAGACAACAAATTTTTCGCACTTCTGCTGCTCCAATCGTTTAACCAGAATGCCCTAGGGGAAAAATACACGTACCGTTGTAATCGGTCGAGTTTCTACTTTCAAATGCAATAGGAATTTTTGGGTTAGGACAATCCGTTCGCGAGATATGAGAGTTTGAAGCTAAGAAATGGTTGAGTAGGCAAAAAATTTTTCGCAATTCTGCTGCTCCAAACGCTTAACCAGAATGTCCTAGGGAAAAAATTCACATACCGTTGTAACCGGGCGAGTTTCTACTTTCAGACGCAACCGGAATTTTTGGGTTAGGTCAATCCGTTCGCGCGATATGGGAGTTTGAAACCAAGAAATGGTTGAGAAGGCAAAAAATTTTTCGCAATTCTGCTGCTCCAAACGCTTAACCAGAATGCCCTAGGGAAAAAATACACATACCGTTGTAATCGGGCGAGTTTCTACTTTCAGATGCAATAGGAATTTTTGGAATAGGTCAATCCGTTCGCGAGATATGGGAGTTTGAAGCCAAGAAATGGTTGAGAAGGCAAAAAATTTTTCGAAAATCTGCTGCCCCAAACGCTTAGCCAGAATGGCCTAGGGAAAAAATACGCATACCGTTGTAATCGGGCGAGTTTCTACTTTCAGTTACAATAGGAATTTTTGGGTTCGGTCATTCCGTTCGCGAGATATGGGACATTGAAGCTAAGAAATGGTTGACAAGACAACAAATTTTTCGCACTTCTGCTGCTCCAATCGCTTAACCAGAATGCCCTAGGGGAAAAATACACGTACCGTTGTAGTCGGTCGAGTTTCTACTTTCAAATGCAATAGGAATTTTTGGGTTAGGACAATCCGTTCGCGAGATATGAGAGTTTGAAGCTAAGAAATGGTTGAGAAGGCAAAAAATTTTTCGCAATTCTGCTGCTCCAAACGCTTAACCAGAATGCCCTAGGGAAAAAATACACATACCGTTGTAATCGGGCGAGTTTCTACTTTCAGATGCAATAGGAATTTTTGGGTTAGGTCAATCCGTTCGCGAGGTATGGGAGTTTGAAGCCAAGAAATGGTTGAGAAGGCAAAAAATTTTTCGAAAATCTGCTGCCCCAAACGTTTATCCAGAATGGCCTAGGGAAAAAATACGCATACCGTTGTAATCGGGCGAGTTTCTACTTTCAGTTACAATAGGAATTTTTGGGTTCCGTCATTCCGTTCGCGAGATATGGGACTTTGAAGCTAAGAAATGGTTGACAAGACAACAAATTTTTCGCACTTCTGCTGCTCCAATCGCTTAACCAGAATGCCCTAGGGGAAAAATACAAATACCGTTGTAATCGGGCGAGTTTCTACTTTCAAATGCAATAGGAATTTTTGGGTTAGGTCATTCCGTTCGCGAGATATGGGAGTTTGAATCCAAGAAATGGTTGAGAAGGCAAAAAATTTTTTCGCAATTCTGCTGCTCCAAACGCTTAACCAGAATGGCCTAGGGAAAAAATACGCATACCGTTGTAATCGGGCGAGTTTCTACTTTCAGTTACAATAGGAATTTTTGGGTTCGGTCAATCCGTTCGCGAGATATGGGACTTTGAAGCTAAGAAATGGTTTACAAGACAACAAATTTTTCGCACTTCTGCTGCTCCAATCGCTTAACCAGAATGCCCTAGGGGAAAAATACACGTACCGTTGTAATCGGTCGAGTTTCTACTTTCAAATGCAATAGGAATTTTTGGGTTAGGACAATCCGTTCGCGAGATATGAGAGTTTGAAGCTAAGAAATGGTTGAGAAGGCAAAAAATTTTTCGCAATTCTGCTGCTCCAAACGCTTAACCAGAATGCCCTAGGGAAAAAATACACATACCGTTGTAATCGGGCGAGTTTCTACTTTCAAATGCAATAAGAATTTTTGGGTTAGGACAATCCGTTCGCGAGATATGAGAGTTTGAAGCTAAGAAATGGTTGAGAAGGCAAACAATTTTTCGCAATTCTGCTGCTCCAAACGCTTAACCAGAATGGCCTAGGGAAAAAATACCATTGCCGTTGTAATCGGGCGAGTTTCTACTTTCAGATGCAATAGGAATTTTTGGGTTAGATCAATCCGTTCGCGAGATATGGGAGTTTGAAGCCAAGAAATGATTGAGAAGGCAAAAAATTTTTCGCAATGCTGCTGCTCCAAACGCTTGACCAGAATGCCCATGGGAAAAAATACACATATCGTTGTAATCGGGCGAGTTTCTACTTTCAGATGCAATAGGAATTTTTGGGTTAGGTCATTCCGTTCGCGAGATATGGGAGTTTGAAGCCAAGGAATGGTTGAGAAGGCAAAAAATTTTTCGCAATTCTGCTGCTCCAAACGCTTAACCAGAATGGCCTAGGGAAAAAATACGCATACCGTTGTAATCGGGCGAGTTTCTACTTTCAGTTACAATAGGAATTTTTGGGTTCGGTCAATCCGTTCGCGAGATATGGGACTTTGAAGCTAAGAAATGGTATACAAGACAACAAATTTTTCGCACTTCTGCTGCTCCAATCGCTTAACCAGAATGCCCTAGGGGAAAAATACAAATACCGTTGTAATCGGGCGAGTTTCTACTTTCAAATGCAATAGGAATTTTTGGGTTAGGTCATTCCGTTCGCGAGATATGGGAGTTTGAATCCAAGAAATGGTTGAGAAGGCAAAAAATTTTTTCGCAATTCTGCTGCTCCAAACGCTTAACCAGAATGGCCTAGGGAAAAAATACGCATACCGTTGTAATCGGGCGAGTTTCTACTTTCAGTTACAATAGGAATTTTTGGGTTCGGTCAATCCGTTCGCGAGATATGGGACTTTGAAGCTAAGAAATGGTTTACAAGACAACAAATTTTTCGCACTTCTGCTGCTCCAATCGCTTAACCAGAATGCCCTAGGGGAAAAATACACGTACCGTTGTAATCGGTCGAGTTTCTACTTTCAAATGCAATAGGAATTTTTGGGTTAGGACAATCCGTTCGCGAGATATGAGAGTTTGAAGCTAAGAAATGGTTGAGTAGGCAAAAAATTTTTCGCAATTCTGCTGCTCCAAACGCTTAACCAGAATGTCCTAGGGAAAAAATTCACACACCGTTGTAACCGGGCGAGTTTCTACTTTCAGACGCAACCGGAATTTTTGGGTTAGGTCAATCCGTTCGCGCGATATGGGAGTTTGAAACCAAGAAATGGTTGAGAAGGCAAAAAATTTTTCGCAATTCTGCTGCTCCAAACGCTTAACCAGAATGCCCTAGGGAAAAAATGCACATACCGTTGTAATCGGGCGAGTTTCTACTTTCAAATGCAATAGGAATTTTTGGGTTAGGACAATCCGTTCGCGAGATATGAGAGTTTGAAGCTAAGAAATGGTTGAGAAGGCAAAAAATTTTTCGCAATTCTGCTGCTCCAAACGCTTAACCAGAATGGCCTAGGGAAAAAATACCATTGCCGTTGTAATCGGGCGAGTTTCTACTTTCAGATGCAATAGGAATTTTTGGGTTAGATCAATCCGTTCGCGAGATATGGGAGTTTGAAGCCAAGAAATGATTGAGAAGGCAAAAGATTTTTCGCAATGCTGCTGCTCCAAACGCTTAACCAGAATGCCCTAGGGAAAAAATACACATACCGTTGTAATCGGGCGAGTTTCTACTTTCAGATGCAATAGGAATTTTTGGAATAGGTCAATCCGTTCGCGAGATATGGGAGTTTGAAGCCAAGAAATGGTTGAGAAGGCAAAAAATTTTTCGAAAATCTGCTGCCCCAAACGCTTAGCCAGAATGGCCTAGGGAAAAAATACGCATACCGTTGTAATCGGGCGAGTTTCTACTTTCAGTTACAATAGGAATTTTTGGGTTCGGTCATTCCGTTCGCGAGATATGGGACATTGAAGCTAAGAAATGGTTGACAAGACAACAAATTTTTCGCACTTCTGCTGCTCCAATCGCTTAACCAGAATGCCCTAGGGGAAAAATACACGTACCGTTGTAATCGGTCGAGTTTCTACTTTCAAATGCAATAGGAATTTTTGGGTTAGGACAATCCGTTCGCGAGATATGAGAGTTTGAAGCTAAGAAATGGTTGAGAAGGCAAAAAATTTTTCGCAATTCTGCTGCTCCAAACGCTTAACCAGAATGCCCTAGGGAAAAAATACACATACCGTTGTAATCGGGCGAGTTTCTACTTTCAGATGCAATAGGAATTTTTGGGTTAGGTCAATCCGTTCGCGAGGTATGGGAGTTTGAAGCCAAGAAATGGTTGAGAAGGCAAAAAATTTTTCGAAAATCTGCTGCCCCAAACGTTTATCCAGAATGGCCTAGGGAAAAAATACGCATACCGTTGTAATCGGGCGAGTTTCTACTTTCAGTTACAATAGGAATTTTTGGGTTCCGTCATTCCGTTCGCGAGATATGGGACTTTGAAGCTAAGAAATGGTTGACAAGACAACAAATTTTTCGCACTTCTGCTGCTCCAATCGCTTAACCAGAATGCCCTAGGGGAAAAATACAAATACCGTTGTAATCGGGCGAGTTTCTACTTTCAAATGCAATAGGAATTTTTGGGTTAGGTCATTCCGTTCGCGAGATATGGGAGTTTGAATCCAAGAAATGGTTGAGAAGGCAAAAAATTTTTTCGCAATTCTGCTGCTCCAAACGCTTAACCAGAATGGCCTAGGGAAAAAATACGCATACCGTTGTAATCGGGCGAGTTTCTACTTTCAGTTACAATAGGAATTTTTGGGTTCGGTCAATCCGTTCGCGAGATATGGGACTTTGAAGCTAAGAAATGGTTTACAAGACAACAAATTTTTCGCACTTCTGCTGCTCCAATCGCTTAACCAGAATGCCCTAGGGGAAAAATACACGTACCGTTGTAATCGGTCGAGTTTCTACTTTCAAATGCAATAGGAATTTTTGGGTTAGGACAATCCGTTCGCGAGATATGAGAGTTTGAAGCTAAGAAATGGTTGAGAAGGCAAAAAATTTTTCGCAATTCTGCTGCTCCAAACGCTTAACCAGAATGCCCTAGGGAAAAAATACACATACCGTTGTAATCGGGCGAGTTTCTACTTTCAAATGCAATAAGAATTTTTGGGTTAGGACAATCCGTTCGCGAGATATGAGAGTTTGAAGCTAAGAAATGGTTGAGAAGGCAAACAATTTTTCGCAATTCTGCTGCTCCAAACGCTTAACCAGAATGGCCTAGGGAAAAAATACCATTGCCGTTGTAATCGGGCGAGTTTCTTCTTTCAGATGCAATAGGAATTTTTGGGTTAGATCAATCCGTTCGCGAGATATGGGAGTTTGAAGCCAAGAAATGATTGAGAAGGCAAAAAATTTTTCGCAATGCTGCTGCTCCAAACGCTTGACCAGAATGCCCATGGGAAAAAATACACATACCGTTGTAATCGGGCGAGTTTCTACTTTCAGATGCAATAGGAATTTTTGGGTTAGGTCATTCCGTTCGCGAGATATGGGAGTTTGAAGCCAAGGAATGGTTGAGAAGGCAAAAAATTTTTCGCAATTCTGCTGCTCCAAACGCTTAACCAGAATGGCCTAGGGAAAAAATACGCATACCGTTGTAATCGGGCGAGTTTCTACTTTCAGTTACAATAGGAATTTTTGGGTTCGGTCAATCCGTTCGCGAGATATGGGACTTTGAAGCTAAGAAATGGTATACAAGACAACAAATTTTTCGCACTTCTGCTGCTCCAATCGCTTAACCAGAATGCCCTAGGGGAAAAATACACGTACCGTTGTAATCGGTCGAGTTTCTACTTTCAAATGCAATAGGAATTTTTGGGTTAGGACAATCCGTTCGCGAGATATGAGAGTTTGAAGCTAAGAAATGGTTGAGTAGGCAAAAAATTTTTCGCAATTCTGCTGCTCCAAACGCTTAACCAGAATGTCCTAGGGAAAAAATTCACACACCGTTGTAACCGGGCGAGTTTCTACTTTCAGACGCAACCGGAATTTTTGGGTTAGGTCAATCCGTTCGCGCGATATGGGAGTTTGAAACCAAGAAATGGTTGAGAAGGCAAAAAATTTTTCGCAATTCTGCTGCTCCAAACGCTTAACCAGAATGCCCTAGGGAAAAAATACACATACCGTTGTAATCGGGCGAGTTTCTACTTTCAAATGCAATAGGAATTTTTGGGTTAGGACAATCCGTTCGCGAGATATGAGAGTTTGAAGCTAAGAAATGGTTGAGAAGGCAAAAAATTTTTCGCAATTCTGCTGCTCCAAACGCTTAACCAGAATGGCCTAGGGAAAAAATACCATTGCCGTTGTAATCGGGCGAGTTTCTACTTTCAGATGCAATAGGAATTTTTGGGTTAGATCAATCCGTTCGCGAGATATGGGAGTTTGAAGCCAAGAAATGATTGAGAAGGCAAAAAATTTTTCGCAATGCTGCTGCTCCAAACGCTTGACCAGAATGCCCATGGGAAAAAATACACATACCGTTGTAATCGGGCGAGTTTCTACTTTCAGATGCAATAGGAATTTTTGGGTTAGGTCATTCCGTTCGCGAGATATGGGAGTTTGAAGCCAAGGAATGGTTGAGAAGGCAAAAAATTTTTCGCAATTCTGCTGCTCCAAACGCTTAACCAGAATGGCCTAGGGAAAAAATACGCATACCGTTGTAATCGGGCGAGTTTCTACTTTCAGTTACAATAGGAATTTTTGGGTTCGGTCAATCCGTTCGCGAGATATGGGACTTTGAAGCTAAGAAATGGTTTACAAGACAACAAATTTTTCGCACTTCTGCTGCTCCAATCGCTTAACCAGAATGCCCTAGGGGAAAAATACACGTACCGTTGTAATCGGTCGAGTTTCTACTTTCAAATGCAATAGGAATTTTTGGGTTAGGACAATCCGTTCGCGAGATATGAGAGTTTGAAGCTAAGAAATGGTTGAGTAGGCAAAAAATTTTTCGCAATTCTGCTCCTCCAAACGCTTAACCAGAATGGCCTAGGGAAAAAATACGCATACCGTTGTAATCGGGCGTGTTTCTACTTTCAGACGCAACAGGAATTTTTGGGTTAGGTCAATCCGTTCGCGCGATATGGGAGTTTGAAGCTAAGAAATGGTTGAGTAGGCAAAAAATTTTTCGCAATTCTGCTCCTCCAAACGCTTAACCAGAATGGCCTAGGGAAAAAATACGCATACCGTTGTAATCGGGCGTGTTTCTACTTTCAGACGCAACAGGAATTTTTGGGTTAGGTCAATCCGTTCGCGCGATATGGGAGTTTGAAACCAAGAAATGGTTGAGAAGGCGAAAAATTTTTCGCAATTCTGCTGCTCCAATCGCTCAACCAGAATGCCCTAGGGGAAAAATACACGTACCGTTGTAATCGGGCGAGGTACTACTTTCAAATGCAATAGGAATTTTTGGGTTAGGACAATCCGTTCGCGAGATATGAGAGTTTGAAGCTAAGAAATGGTTGAGTAGGCAAAAAATTTTTCGCAATTCTGCTCCTCCAAACGCTTAACCAGAATGGCCTAGGGAAAAAATACGCATACAGTTGTAATCGGGCGTGTTTCTACTTTCAGACGCAACAGGAATTTTTGGGTTAGGTCAATCCGTTCGCGCGATATGGGAGTTTGAAACCAAGAAATGGTTGAGAAGGCAAAAAATTTTTCGAAAATCTGCTGCCCCAAACGCTTAACCAGAATGGCCTAGGGAAAAAATACGCATACCGTTGTAATCGGGCGAGTTTCTACTTTCAGTTACAATAGGAATTTTTGGGTTCGGTCATTCCGTTCGCGAGATATGGGACTTTGAAGCTAAGAAATGGTTGACAAGACAACAAATTTTTCGCACTTCTGCTGCTCCAATCGCTTAACGAGAATGCCCTAGTGGAAAAATACACGTACCGTTGTAATCGGGCGAGTTTCTACTTTCAAATGCAATAGGAATTTTTGGGTTAGGACAATCCGTTCGCGAGATATGAGAGTTTGAAGCTAAGAAATGGTTGAGAAGGCAAAAAATTTTTCGCAATTCTGCTGCTCCAAACGCTTAACCAGAATGGCCTAGGGAAAAAATACCATTGCCGTTGTAATCGGGCGAGTTTCTACTTTCAGATGCAATAGGAATTTTTGGGTTAGATCAATCCGTTCGCGAGATATGGGAGTTTGAAGCCAAGAAATGATTGAGAAGGCAAAAAATTTTTCGCACTTCTGCTGCTCCAATCGCTTAACCAGAATGGCCTAGGGGAGAAATACACGTACCGTTGTAATCGGGCGAGTTTCTACTTTCATGTGCAATAGGAATTTTTGGGTTAGGTCACCCGTTCGCGAGATATGGGAGTTTCAAGCTAAGAGATGTTTGAGAAGACTACAAATTTTTCGCAATTCTGCTGCTCCAAACGCTTAACCAGAATGGCCTAGGGAAAAATACGCGTACCGTTGTAATCGGGCGAGTTTCTTCTTTCAAGTGCAATAGGAATTTTTGGGTTAGGTCAATCCGTTCGCGAGATATGGGAGTTTCAAACTAAGAGATGGTTGAGAAGACAACAAATTTTTCGCAATTCTGCTGCTCCAAACGCTTAACCAGAATGGCCTAGGGCAAAATACGCGTACCGTTGTAATCGGGCGAGCTTCTACTTTCAAATTCAGTAGGAATTTTTGGGTTAGGTCTATCCGTTCGCGAGATATGGGAGTTTGAAGCCAAGAAATGGTAGAGAAGGCAAAAAATGTTTCACAATTCTGCTGCTTCAAACGCTTAACCAGAAAGGCCTAGGGAAAAAATACACATACCGTTGTAATCGGGCGAGTTTCTAATTCCAAATGCAATAGGAATTTTTGGGTTAGGTCAATCGGTTCGCGACATATGGGATTTTCAACCTAAGAAATGGTTGAGAAGACAACAAATTTTTCGCAATTCTGCTGCTCCAACCGCTTAACCAGAATGGCCTAGGGAAAAAATACACATACCGTTGTAATCGGGCGAGTTTCTACTTTCAGGTGCAATAGGAATTTTTGGGTTAGGTCAATCGGTTCGCGACATATGGGATTTTCAACCTAAGAAATGGTTGAGAAGACAACAAATTTTTCGCAATTCTGCTGCTCCAAACGCTTAACCAGAATGGCCTAGGGAAAAAATACACATACCGTTGTAATCGGGCGAGTTTCTACTTTCAGATGCAATAGGAATTTTTGGGTTAGGTCAATCCGTTCGCGAGATATGGGACTTTGAAGCTAAGAAATGGTTGAGAAGACAACAAATTTTTCGAAAATCTGCTGCCCCAAACGCTTAAACAGAATGGCCTAGGGAAAAATACGCGTACCGTTGTAATCGGGCGAGTTTCTACTTTCAGTTACAATAGGAATTTTTGGGTTCGGTCAATCCGTTCGCGAGATATGGGACTTTGAAGCTAAGAAATGGTTTACAAGAGAACAAATTTTTCGCACTTCTGCTGCTCCAATCGCTTAACCAGAATGGCCTAGGGAAAAAATACGCATACCGTTGTAATCGGGCGAGTTTCTACTTTCAGTTACAATAGGAATATTTGGGTTCGGTCAATCCGTTCGCGAGATATGGGACTTTGAAGCTAAGAAATGGTTTACAAGACAACAAATTTTTCGCACTTCTGCTGCTCCAATCGCTTGACCAGAATGCCCTTGGGAAAAAATACACATACCGTTGTAATCGGGCGAGTTTCTACTTTCAGATGCAATAGGAATTTTTGGGTTAGGTCATTCCGTTCCCGAGATATGGGAGTTTGAAGCCAAGAAATGATTGAGAAGGCAAAAAATTTTTCGCAATGCTGCTGCTCCAAACGCTTGACCAGAATGCCCTTGGGAAAAAATACACATACCGTTGTAATCGGGCGAGTTTCTACTTTCAGATGCAATAGGAATTTTTGGGTTAGGTCATTCCGTTCGCGAGTTATGGGAGTTTGAAGCCAAGAATTGTTTGAGAAGGCAAAAAATTTTTCGCAATTCTGCTGCTCCAAACGCTTAACCAGAATGGCCTAGGGAAAAAATACGCATACCGTTGTAATCGGGCGAGTTTCTACTTACAGTTACAATAGGAATTTTTGGGTTCGGTCAATCCGTTCGCGAGATATGGGACTTTGAAGCTAAGAAATGGTTTACAAGACAACAAATTTTTCGCACTTCTGCTGCTCCAATCGCTTAACCAGAATGCCCTAGGGGAAAAATACACGTACCGTTGTAATCGGTCGAGTTTCTACTTTCAAATGCAATAGGAATTTTTGGGTTAGGACAATCCGTTCGCGAGATATGAGAGTTTGAAGCTAAGAAATGGTTGAGTAGGCAAAAAATTTTTCGCAATTCTGCTGCTCCAAACGCTTAACCAGAATGGCCTAGGGAAAAAATACGCATACCGTTGTAATCGGGCGAGTTTCTACTTTCAGTTACAATAGGAATTTTTGGGTTTGGTCAATCCGTTCGCGAGATATGGGAGTTTGAAGCCAAGAAATGATTGAGAAGGCAAAAAATTTTTCGCAATGCTGCTTTTCCAAACGCTTGACCAGAATGCCCTTGGGAAAAAATACACATACCGTTGTAATCGGGCGAGTTTCTACTTTCAGATGCAATAGGAATTTTTGGGTTAGGTCATTCCGTTCGCGAGATATGGGAGTTTGAAGCCAAGAATTGTTTGAGAAGGCAAAAAATTTTTCGCAATTCTGCTGCTCCAAACGCTTAACCAGAATGGCCTAGGGAAAAAATACGCATACCGTTGTAATCGGGCGAGTTTCTACTTACAGTTACAATAGGAATTTTTGGGTTCGGTCAATCCGTTCGCGAGATATGGGACTTTGAAGCTAAGAAATGGTTTACAAGACAACAAATTTTTCGCACTTCTGCTGCTCCAGTCGCTTAACCAGAATGCCCTAGGGGAAAAATACACGTACCGTTGTAATCGGTCGAGTTTCTACTTTCAAATGCAATAGGAATTTTTGGGTTAGGACAATCCGTTCGCGAGATATGAGAGTTTGAAGCTAAGAAATGGTTGAGTAGGCAAAAAATTTTTCGCAATTCTGCTGCTCCAAACGCTTAACCAGAATGGCCTAGGGAAAAAATACGCATACCGCTGTAATCGGGCGAGTTTCTACTTTCACAAGCAACAGGAATTTTTGGGTTAGGTCAATCCGTTCGCGAGATATGAGAGTTTGAAGCTAAGGAATGGTTGTCAAGACAACAAATTTTTCGCACTTCTGCTGCTCCAATCGCTTAACCAGAATGGCCTAGGGGAGAAATACACGTACCGTTGTAATCGGGCGAGTTTCTACTTTCAAGTGCAATAGGAATTTTTGGGTTAGGTCAATCCGTTCGCGAGATATGGGAGTTTCAAACGAAGAGATGGTTGAGAAGACAACAAATTTTTCGCAATTCTGCTGCACCAAACGCTTAAACAGAATGGCCTAGGGAAAAATACGCGTACCGTTGTAATCGGGCGAGTTTCTACTTTCAGTTACAATAGGAATTTTTGGGTTAGGGCAATCCTTTCGCGAGATATGGGACTTTGAAGCTAAGGAATGGTTGTCAAGACAACAAATTTTTCGCAATTCTGCTGCTCCAAACGCTTAACCAGAATGGCCTAGGGAAAAATACGCGTACCGTTGTAATCGGTCGAGCTTCTACTTTCAAATTCAGTAGGAATTTTTGGGTTAGGTCAATCCGTTCGCGAGATATGGGAGTTTGAAGCCAAGAAATGGTAGAGAAGGCAAAAAATGTTTCACAATTCTGCTGCTTCAAACGCTTAACCAGAAAGGCCTAGGGAAAAAAATACACATACCGTTGTAATCGGGCGAGTTTCTAATTCCAAATGCAATAGGAATTTTTGGGTTAGGTCAATCGGTTCGCGACATATGGGATTTTCAACCTAAGAAATGGTTGAGAAGACAACAAATTTTCGCAATTCTGCTGCTCCAACCGCTTAACCAGAATGGCCTAGGGAAAAAATACACATACCGTTGTAATCGGGCGAGTTTCTACTTTCAGGTGCAATAGGAATTTTTGGGTTAGGTCAATCGGTTCGCGACATATGGGATTTTCAACCTAAGAAATGGTTGAGAAGACAACAAATTTTTCGCACTTCTGCTGCTCCAATCGCTTAACCAGAATGGCCTAGGGAAAAAAATACGCATACCGTTGTAATCGGGCGAGTTTCTACTTTCAGTTACAATAGGAATATTTGGGTTCGGTCAATCCGTTCGCGAGATATGGGACTTTGAAGCTAAGAAATGGTTTACAAGACAACAAATTTTTCGCACTTCTGCTGCTCCAATCGCTTAACCAGAATGGCCTAGGGAAAAAATACGCATACCGTTGTAATCGGGCGAGTTTCTACTTTCAGTTACAATAGGAATATTTGGGTTCGGTCAATCCGTTCGCGAGATATGGGACTTTGAAGCTAAGAAATGGTTTACAAGACAACAAATTTTTCGCACTTCTGCTGCTCCAATCGCTTGACCAGAATGCCCTTGGGAAAAAATACACATACCGTTGTAATCGGGCGAGTTTCTACTTTCAGATGCAATAGGAATTTTTGGGTTAGGTCATTCCGTTCCCGAGATATGGGAGTTTGAAGCCAAGAAATGATTGAGAAGGCAAAAAATTTTTCGCAATGCTGCTGCTCCAAACGCTTGACCAGAATGCCCTTGGGAAAAAATACACATACCGTTGTAATCGGGGCGAGTTTCTACTTTCAGATGCAATAGGAATTTTTGGGTTAGGTCATTCCGTTCGCGAGATATGGGAGTTTGAAGCCAAGAATTGTTTGAGAAGGCAAAAAATTTTTCGCAATTCTGCTGCTCCAAACGCTTAACCAGAATGGCCTAGGGAAAAAATACGCATACCGTTGTAATCGGCCGAGTTTCTACTTACAGTTACAATAGGAATTTTTGGGTTCGGTCAATCCGTTCGCGAGATATGGGACTTTGAAGCTAAGAAATGGTTTACAAGACAACAAATTTTTCGCACTTCTGCTGCTCCAATCGCTTAACCAGAATGCCCTAGGGGAAAAATACACGTACCGTTGTAATCGGTCGAGTTTCTACTTTCAAATGCAATAGGAATTTTTGGGTTAGGACAATCCGTTCGCGAGATATGAGAGTTTGAAGCTAAGAAATGGTTGAGTAGGCAAAAAATTTTTCGCAATTCTGCTGCTCCAAACGCTTAACCAGAATGGCCTAGGGAAAAAATACGCATACCGTTGTAATCGGGCGAGTTTCTACTTTCAGTTACAATAGGAATTTTTGGGTTTGGTCAATCCGTTCGCGAGATATGGGAGTTTGAAGCCAAGAAATGATTGAGAAGGCAAAAAATTTTTCGCAATGCTGCTTTTCCAAACGCTTGACCAGAATGCCCTTGGGAAAAAATACACATACCGTTGTAATCGGGCGAGTTTCTACTTTCAGATGCAATAGGAATTTTTGGGTTAGGTCATTCCGTTCGCGAGATATGGGAGTTTGAAGCCAAGAATTGTTTGAGAAGGCAAAAAATTTTTCGCAATTCTGCTGCTCCAAACGCTTAACCAGAATGGCCTAGGGAAAAAATACGCATACCGTTGTAATCGGGCGAGTTTCTACTTACAGTTACAATAGGAATTTTTGGGTTCGGTCAATCCGTTCGCGAGATATGGGACTTTGAAGCTAAGAAATGGTTTACAAGACAACAAATTTTTCGCACTTCTGCTGCTCCAATCGCTTAACCAGAATGCCCTAGGGGAAAAATACACGTACCGTTGTAATCGGTCGAGTTTCTACTTTCAAATGCAATAGGAATTTTTGGGTTAGGACAATCCGTTCGCGAGATATGAGAGTTTGAAGCTAAGAAATGGTTGAGTAGGCAAAAAATTTTTCGCAATTCTGCTGCTCCAAACGCTTAACCAGAATGGCCTAGGGAAAAAATACGCATACCGCTGTAGTCGGGCGAGTTTCTACTTTCACCAGCAACAGGAATTTTTGGGTTAGGTCAATCCGTTCGCGAGATATGAGAGTTTGAAGCTAAGGAATGGTTGTCAAGACAACAAATTTTTCGCACTTCTGCTGCTCCAATCGCTTAACCAGAATGGCCTAGGGGAGAAATACACGTACCGTTGTAATCGGGCGAGTTTCTACTTTCAAGTGCAATAGGAATTTTTGGGTTAGGTCAATCCGTTCGCGAGATATGGGAGTTTCAAACGAAGAGATGGTTGAGAAGACAACAAATTTTTCGCAATTCTGCTGCACCAAACGCTTAAACAGAATGGCCTAGGGAAAAATACGCGTACCGTTGTAATCGGGCGAGTTTCTACTTTCAGTTACAATAGGAATTTTTGGGTTAGGGCAATCCTTTCGCGAGATATGGGACTTTGAAGCTAAGGAATGGTTGTCAAGACAACAAATTTTTCGCAATTCTGCTGCTCCAAACGCTTAACCAGAATGGCCTAGGGAAAAATACGCGTACCGTTGTAATCGGTCGAGCTTCTACTTTCAAATTCAGTAGGAATTTTTGGGTTAGGTCAATCCGTTCGCGAGATATGGGAGTTTGAAGCCAAGAAATGGTAGAGAAGGCAAAAAATGTTTCACAATTCTGCTGCTTCAAACGCTTAACCAGAAAGGCCTAGGGAAAAAATACACATACCGTTGTAATCGGGCGAGTTTCTAATTCCAAATGCAATAGGAATTTTTGGGTTAGGTCAATCGGTTCGCGACATATGGGATTTTCAACCTAAGAAATGGTTGAGAAGACAACAAATTTTTCGCAATTCTGCTGCTCCAACCGCTTAACCAGAATGGCCTAGGGAAAAAATACACATACCGTTGTAATCGGGCGAGTTTCTACTTTCAGGTGCAATAGGAATTTTTGGGTTAGGTCAATCGGTTCGCGACATATGGGATTTTCAACCTAAGAAATGGTTGAGAAGACAACAAATTTTTCGCAATTCTGCTGCTCCAAACGCTTAACCAGAATGGCCTAGGGAAAAAATACACATACCGTTGTAATCGGGCGAGTTTCTACTTTCAGATGCAATAGGAATTTTTGGGTTAGGTCAATCCGTTCGCGAGATATGGGACTTTGAAGCTAAGAAATTGTTGAGAAGACAACAAATTTTTCGAAAATCTGCTGCCCCAAACGCTTAACCAGAATGCCCTAGGGGAAAAATACACGTACCGTTGTAATCGGGCGAGTTTCTACTTTCAGTTACAATAGGAATTTTTGGGTTAGATCAATCCGTTCGCGAGATATGGGAGTTTGAAGCCAAGAAATGATTGAGAAGGCAAAAAATTTTTCGAAATGCTGCTGCTCCAAACGCTTGACCAGAATGCCCTTGGGAAAAAATACACATACCGTTGTAATCGGGCGAGTTTCTACTTTCAGATGCAAAAGGAATTTTTGGGTTAGGTCATTCCGTTCGCGAGATATGGGAGTTTGAAGCCAAGAAATGGTTGAGAAGGCAAAAAATTTTTCGCAATTCTGCTGCTCCAAACGCTTAACCAGAATGGCCTAGGGAAAAAATACGCATACCGTTGTAATCGGGCGAGTTTCTACTTTCAGTTACAATAGGAATTTTTGGGTTCGGTCAATCCGTTCGCGAGATATGGGACTTTGAAGCTAAGAAATGGTTTACAAGACAACAAATTTTTCGCACTTCTGCTGCTCCAATCGCTTAACCAGAATGCCCTAGGGGAAAAATACACGTACCATTGTAATCGGTCGAGTTTCTACTTTCAAATGCAATAGGAATTTTTGGGTTAGGACAATCCGTTCGCGAGATATGAGAGTTTGAAGCTAAGAAATGGTTGAGTAGGCAAAAAATTTTTCGCAATTCTGCTGCTCCAAACGCTTAACCAGAATGGCCTAGGGAAAAAATACGCATACCGCTGTAATCGGGCGAGTTTCTACTTTCACAAGCAACAGGAATTTTTGGGTTAGGTCAATCCGTTCGCGAGATATGAGAGTTTGAAGCTAAGGAATGGTTGTCAAGACAACAAATTTTTCGCACTTCTGCTGCTCCAATCGCTTAACCAGAATGGCCTAGGGGAGAAATACACGTACCGTTGTAATCGGGCGAGTTTCTACTTTCAAGTGCAATAGGAATTTTTGGGTTAGGTCAATCCGTTCGCGAGATATGGGAGTTTCAAACGAAGAGATGGTTGAGAAGACAACAAATTTTTCGCAATTCTGCTGCACCAAACGCTTAAACAGAATGGCCTAGGGAAAAATACGCGTACCGTTGTAATCGGGCGAGTTTCTACTTTCAGTTACAATAGGAATTTTTGGGTTAGGGCAATCCTTTCGCGAGATATGGGACTTTGAAGCTAAGGAATGGTTGTCAAGACAACAAATTTTTCGCACTTCTGCTGCTCCAATCGCTTAACCAGAATGGCCTAGGGGAGAAATACACGTACCGTTGTAATCGGGCGAGTTTCTACTTTCAAGTGCAATAGGAATTTTTGGGTTAGGTCAATCCGTTCGCGAGATATGGGAGTTTCAAACGAAGAGATGGTTGAGAAGACAACAAATTTTTCGCAATTCTGCTGCACCAAACGCTTAAACAGAATGGCCTAGGGAAAAATACGCGTACCGTTGTAATCGGGCGAGTTTCTACTTTCAGTTACAATAGGAATTTTTGGGTTAGGTCAATCGGTTCGCGACATATGGGATTTTCAACCTAAGAAATGGTTGAGAAGACAACAAATTTTTCGCAATTCTGCTGCTTCAACCGCTTAACCAGAATGGCCTAGGGAAAAAATACACATACCGTTGTAATCGGGCGAGTTTCTACTTTCAGGTGCAATAGGAATTTTTGGGTTAGGTCAATCGGTTCGCGACATATGGGATTTTCAACCTAAGAAATGGTTGAGAAGACAACAAATTTTTCGCAATTCTGCTGCTCCAAACGCTTAACCAGAATGGCCTAGGGAAAAAATACACATACCGTTGTAATCGGGCGAGTTTCTACTTTCAGATGCAATAGGAATTTTTGGGTTAGGTCAATCCGTTCGCGAGATATGGGACTTTGAAGCTAAGAAATTGTTGAGAAGACAACAAATTTTTCGAAAATCTGCTGCCCCAAACGCTTAACCAGAATGGCCTAGGGAAAAAATACGCATACCGTTGTAATCGGGCGAGTTTCTACTTTCAGTTACAATAGGAATTTTTGGGTTTGGTCAATCCGTTCGCGAGATATGGGAGTTTGAAGCTAAGAAATGGTTGACAAGACAACAAATTTTTCGCACTTCTGCTGCTCCAATCGCTTAACCAGAATGCCCTAGGGGAAAAATACACGTACCGTTGTAATCGGGCGAGTTTTTACTTTCAGTTACAATAGGAATTTTTGGGTTAGATCAATCCGTTCGCGAGATATGGGAGTTTGAAGCCAAGAAATGATTGAGAAGGCAAAAAATTTTTCGCAATGCTGCTGCTCCAAACGCTTGACCAGAATGCCCTTGGGAAAAAATACACATACCGTTGTAATCGGGCGAGTTTCTACTTTCAGATGCAATAGGAATTTTTGGGTTAGGTCATTCCGTTCGCGAGATATGGGAGTTTGAAGCCAAGAAATGGTTGAGAAGGCAAAAAATTTTTCGCAATTCTGCTGCTCCAAACGCTTAACCAGAATGGCCTAGGGAAAAAATACGCATACCGTTGTAATCGGGCGAGTTTCGACTTTCAGTTACAATAGGAATTTTTGGGTTCGGTCAATCCGTTCGCGAGATATGGGACTTTGAAGCTAAGAAATGGTTTACAAGACAACAAATTTTTCGCACTTCTGCTGCTCCAATCGCTTAACCAGAATGCCCTAGGGGAAAAATACACGTACCGTTGTAATCGGTCGAGTTTCTACTTTCAAATGCAATAGGAATTTTTGGGTTAGGACAATCCGTTCGCGAGATATGAGAGTTTGAAGCTAAGAAATGGTTGAGTAGGCAAAAAATTTTTCGCAATTCTGCTGCTCCAAACGCTTAACCAGAATGGCCTAGGGAAAAAATACGCATACCGCTGTAATCGGGCGAGTTTCTACTTTCACAAGCAACAGGAATTTTTGGGTTAGGTCAATCCGTTCGCGAGATATGAGAGTTTGAAGCTAAGGAATGGTTGTCAAGACAACAAATTTTTCGCACTTCTGCTGCTCCAATCGCTTAACCAGAATGGCCTAGGGGAGAAATACACGTACCGTTGTAATCGGGCGAGTTTCTACTTTCAAGTGCAATAGGAATTTTTGGGTTAGGTCAATCCGTTCGCGAGATATGGGAGTTTCAAACGAAGAGATGGTTGAGAAGACAACAAATTTTTCGCAATTCTGCTGCACCAAACGCTTAAACAGAATGGCCTAGGGAAAAATACGCGTACCGTTGTAATCGGGCGAGTTTCTACTTTCAGTTACAATAGGAATTTTTGGGTTAGGGCAATCCTTTCGCGAGATATGGGACTTTGAAGCTAAGGAATGGTTGTCAAGACAACAAATTTTTCGCACTTCTGCTGCTCCAATCGCTTAACCAGAATGGCCTAGGGGAGAAATACACGTACCGTTGTAATCGGGCGAGTTTCTACTTTCATGTGCAATAGGAATTTTTGGGTTAGGTCACCCGTTCGCGAGATATGGGAGTTTCAAGCTAAGAGATGTTTGAGAAGACTACAAATTTTTCGCAATTCTGCTTCTCCAAACGCTTAACCAGAATGGCCTAGGGAAAAATACGCGTACCGTTGTAATCGGGCGAGTTTCTTCTTTCAAGTGCAATAGGAATTTTTGGGTTAGGTCAATCCGTTCGCGAGATATGGGAGTTTCAAACTAAGAGATGGTTGAGAAGACAACAAATTTTTCGCAATTCTGCTGCTCCAAACGCTTAACCAGAATGGCCTAGGGAAAAATACGCGTACCGTTGTAATCGGGCGAGCTTCTACTTTCAAATTCAGTAGGAATTTTTGGGTTAGGTCAATCCGTTCGCGAGATATGGGAGTTTGAAGCCAAGAAATGGTAGAGAAGGCAAAAAATGTTTCACAATTCTGCTGCTTCAAACGCTTAACCAGAAAGGCCTAGGGAAAAAATACACATACCGTTGTAATCGGGCGAGTTTCTAATTCCAAATGCAATAGGAATTTTTGGGTTAGGTCAATCCGTTCGCGAGGTATGGGAGTTTGAAGCCAAGAAATGGTAGAGAAGGCAAAAAATTTGTCACAATTCTGCTGCTCCAAACGCTTAACCAGAATGGCCTAGGGAAAAAATAAACATACCGTTGTAATCGGGCGAGTTTCTACTTTCACATGCAATAAGAATTTTTGGGTTAGGTCAATCCGTTCGCGAGATATGGGAGTTTGAAGCCAAGAAATGGTTGAGAAGGCAAAAAATTTTTCGCAATTCTGCTGCTTCAAACGCTTAACCAGAATGGCCTATGGAAAAAATACACATACCGTTGTAATCGGGCGAGTTTCTACTTCCAAATGCAATAGGAATTTTTGGGTTAGGTCAATCGGTTCGCGACATATGGGATTTTCAACCTAAGAAATGGTTGAGAAGACAACAAATTTTTCGCAATTCTGCTGCTCCAAACGCTTAACCAGAATGGCCTAGGGAAAAAATACACATACCGTTGTAATCGGGCGAGTTTCTACTTTCAGATGCAATAGGAATTTTTGGGTTTGTTCAATCCGTCCGCGAGATATGGGAGCTTGAAGCTAAGATATGGTTGAGAAGACAACAAATTTTTAGCAAATCTGCTGCTCCAAACGCTTAACCAGAATGGCCTAGGGAAAAAATACGCATACCGTTGTAATCGGGCGAGTTTCTACTTTCAGTTACAATAGGAATTTTTGGGTTCGGTCAATCCGTTCGCGAGATATGGGACTTTGAAGCTAAGAAATGGTTTACAAGACAACAAATTTTTCGCACTTCTGCTGCTCCAATCGCTTAACCAGAATGCCCTAGGGGAAAAATACACGTACCGTTGTAATCGGTCGAGTTTCTACTTTCAAATGCAATAGGAATTTTTGGGTTAGGACAATCCGTTCGCGAGATATGAGAGTTTGAAGCTAAGAAATGGTTGAGTAGGCAAAAAATTTTTCGCAATTCTGCTGCTCCAAACGCTTAACCAGAATGGCCTAGGGAAAAAATACGCATACCGCTGTAATCGGGCGAGTTTCTACTTTCACAAGCAACAGGAATTTTTGGGTTAGGTCAATCCGTTCGCGAGATATGAGAGTTTGAAGCTAAGGAATGGTTGTCAAGACAACAAATTTTTCGCACTTCTGCTGCTCCAATCGCTTAACCAGAATGGCCTAGGGGAGAAATACACGTACCGTTGTAATCGGGCGAGTTTCTACTTTCAAGTGCAATAGGAATTTTTGGGTTAGGTCAATCCGTTCGCGAGATATGGGAGTTTCAAACGAAGAGATGGTTGAGAAGACAACAAATTTTTCGCAATTCTGCTGCACCAAACGCTTAAACAGAATGGCCTAGGGAAAAATACGCGTACCTTTGTAATCGGGCGAGTTTCTACTTTCAGTTACAATAGGAATTTTTGGGTTAGGGCAATCCTTTCGCGAGATATGGGACTTTGAAGCTAAGAAATGGTTGAGAAGACAACAAATTTTTCGCAATTCTGCTGCTCCAAACGCTTAACCAGAATGGCCTAGGGAAAAAATACACATACCGTTGTAATCGGGCGAGTTTCTACTTTCAGATGCAATAGGAATTTTTGGGTTTGTTCAATCCGTTCGCGAGATATGGGAGTTTGAAGCCAAGAAATGGTTGAGAAGGCAAAAAAATTTTCGCAATTCTGCTGCTCCAAACGCTTAACCAGAATGGCCTAAGGAAAAAATACACAAACCGTTGTAATCGGGCGAATTTCTACATTCAGATGCAACAGGAATTTTTGGGTTAGGTCAATCCGTTCGCGAGATATGGGAGTTTGAAGCCAAGAAATGGTTGAGAAGGCAAAAAATTTTTCGCAACTCTGCTGCTCCAAACGCTTAACTAGAATGGCCTAGGGAAAAAATACACATACCGTTGTAATTGGGCGAGTTTCTACTTTCAGATGCAATAGGACTCTTTGGGTTATGTCAATCCGTTCGCGAGATATGGGAGTTTGAAGCCAAGAAATGGTAGAGAAGGCAAAAAATTTTTCACAATTCTGCTGCTCCAAACGTTTAACCAGAATGGCCTAGGGAAAAGATACACGTACCGCCGTAATCGGGCGAGTTTCTACTTTCAGATGCAATAGGAATTTTTGGGTTAGGTCAATCCGTTCGCGAGATATGGGAGTTTGAAGCCAAGAAATGGTTGAGAAGGCAACAAATTTTTCGCAATTCTGCTGCTTCAAACGCTTAACCAGAATGGCCTAAGGAGAAAATACACATACGTTGTAATCGGGCGAGTTTCTACTTCCAAGTGCAATAGGAATTTTTGTGTTAGGTCAATCGGTTCGCGACATATGGGATTTTCAACCTAAGAAATGGTTGAGAAGACAACAAATTTTTCGCAATTCTGCTGCTCCAAACGCTTAACCAGAATGGCCTAGGGAAAAAATACACATACCGTTGTAATCGGGCGAGTTTCTACTTTCAGATGCAATAGGAATTTTTGGGTTAGGTCAATCCGTTCGCGAGGTATGGGAGTTTGAAGCCAAGAAATGGTTGAGAAGGCAAAAAATTTTTCGCAATGCTGCTGCTCCAAACGCTTAACCAGAATGCCCTAGGGAAAATACACATACCGTTCTAATCGGGCGAGTTTCTACTTCCAAATGCAATAGGAATTTTTGGGTTAGGTCAATCCGTTCGCGAGATATGGGAGTTTGAATCCAAGAAATGGTTGAGAAGGCAAAAAATTTGTCACAATTCTGCTGCTCCAAACGCTTAACCAGAATGGCCTAGGGAAAAAATACACATACCGTTGTAATCGGGCGAGTTTCTACTTTCAAGTGCAATAGGAATTTTTTGGTTAGGTCACCCGTTCGCGAGATATGGGAGTTTCAAGCTAAGAGATGGTTGTCAAGACAACAAATTTTTCGCACTTCTGCTGCTCCAATCGCTTAACCAGAATGGCCTAGGGGAGAAATACACGTACCGTTGTAATCGGGCGAGTTTCTACTTTCAAGTGCAATAGGAATTTTTTGGTTAGGTCACCCGTTCGCGAGATATGGGAGTTTCAAGCTAAGAGATGGTTGAGAAGGCAACAAATTTTTCGCAATTCTGCTGCTCCAAACGCTTAACCAGAATGCCCTAGGGAAAAAATACACATACCGTTGTAATCGGGCGAGTTTCTACTTTCAGACGCAACAGGAATTTTTGGGTTAGGTCAATCCGTTCGCGCGATATGGGAGTTTGAAACCAAGAAATGGTTGAGAAGGCAAAAAATTTTTCGCAATTCTGCTGCTCCAAACGCTTAACCAGAATGGCCTAGGGAAAAAATACGCATACCTTTGTAATCGGGCGAGTTTCTACTTTCAGATGCAATAGGAATTTTTGGGTTAGGTCAATCCGTTCGCGAGGTATGGGAGTTTGAAGCCAAGAAATGGTTGAGAAGGCAACAAATTTGTCACAATTCTGCTGCTCCAAACGCTTAACCAGAATGGCCTAGGGAAAAAATACACATACCGTTGTAATCGGGCGAGTTTCTACTTTCACATGCAATCAGAATTTTTGGGTTAGGTCAATCCGTTCGCGAGATATGGGAGTTTGAATCCAAGAAATGGTTGAGAAGGCAAAAAATTTTTCGCAATTCTGCTGCTGCAAACGCTTAACCGGAATGGCCTAGGGAAAAAATACACATACCGTTGTAACCGGGCGAGTTTCTACTTTCAGACGCAACAGGAATTATTGGGTTAAGTCAATCCGTTCGCGAGATATGGGAGTTTGAAGCCAAGAAATGGTTGAGAAGGCAAAAAATTTTTCGCAATGCTGCTGCTCCAAACGCTTAACCAGAATGCCCTAGGGAAAATACACATACCGTTGTAATCGGGCGAGTTTCTACTTTCAGATGCAATAGGAATTTTTGGGTTAGGTCAATCCGTTCGCGAGATATGGGAGTTTGAAACCAAGAAATGGTTGAGAAGGCAAAAAATTTTTCGCAATTCTGCTGCTTCAAACGCTTAACCAGAATGGCCTATGGAAAAAATACACATACCGTTGTAATCGGGCGAGTTTCTACTTCCAAATGCAATAGGAATTTTTGGGTTAGGACAATCCGCTCGCGAGATATGAGAGTTTGAAGCTAAGAAATGGTTGAGTAGGCAAAAAATTTTTCGCAATTCTGCTGCTCCAAACGCTTAACCAGAATGGCCTAGGGAAAAAATACGCATACCGCTGTAATCGGGCGAGTTTCTACTTTCACAAGCAACAGGAATTTTTGGGTTAGGTCAAACCGCTCGCGAGATATGGGAGTTTGAAACCAAGAAAAGGTTGAGAAGGCAAAAAATTTTTCGCAATTCTGCTGCTCCAAACGCTTAACCAGAATGCCCTAGGGAAAAAATACACATACCGTTGTAATCGGGCGAGTTTCTACTTTCAGACGCAACAGGAATTTTTGGGTTAGGTCAATCCGTTCGCGCGATATGGGAGTTTGAAACCAAGAAAAGGTTGAGAAGGCAAAAAATTTTTCGCAATTCTGCTGCTCCAAACGCTTAACCAGAATGCCCTAGGGAAAAAATACATATACCGTTGTAATCGGGCGAGTTTCTACTTTCAGATGCAATAGGAATTTTTGGGTTAGGTCAATCCGTTCGCGAGATATGGGAGTTTGAAGCCAAGAAATGGTTGAGAAGGCAAAAAATTTTTCGAAAATCTGCTGCCCCAAACGCTTAACCAGAATGGCCTAGGGAAAAAATACGCATACCTTTGTATTCGGGCGAGTTTCTACTTTCAGTTACAATAGGAATTTTTGGGTTCTGTCATTCCGTTCGCGAGATATGGGACTTTGAAGCTAAGAAATGGTTGACAAGACAACAAATTTTTCGCACTTCTGCTGCTCCAATCGCTTAACCAGAATGCCCTAGGGGAAAAATACACGTACCGTTGTAATCGGGCGAGTTTCTACTTTCAAATGCAATAGGAATTTTTGGGTTAGGACAATCCGTTCGCGAGATATGAGAGTTTGAAGCTAAGAAATGGTTGAGTAGGCAAAAAATTTTTCTCAATTCTGCTGCTCCAAACGCTTAACCAGAATGGCCCAGGGAAAAAATACACATACCGTTGTAATCGGGCGGGTTTCTACTTTCAGACGCAACAGGAATTTTTGGGTTAGGTCAATCCGTTCGCGCGATATGGGAGTTTAAAACCAAGAAATGGTTGAGTAGGCAAAAAATTTTTCGCAATTCTGCTGCTCCAAACGCTTAACCGGAATGGCCTAGGGAGAAAATACGCATACCGCTGTAATCGGGCGAGTTTCTACTTTCACAAGCAACAGGAATTTTTGGGATAGGTCAATCCGTTCGCGAGATATGAGAGTTTGAAGCTAAGATATGGTTGAGAAGACAACAAATTTTTCGCAAATCTGCTGCTCCAAACGCTTAAACAGAATGGCCTAGGGAGAAATACGCGTACCGTTGTAATCGGGCGAGTTTCTACTTTCAGTTACAATAGGAATTTTTGGGTTAGGGCAATCCTTTCGCGAGATATGGGACTTTGAAGCTAAGGAATGGTTGAAAAGATAACAAATTTTTCGCAATTCTGCTGCTCCAAACGCTTAACCAGAATGGCCTAGGGAAAAAATACACAGACCGATGTAATCGGGCGAGTTTCTACTTTCAGATGCAATAGGAATTTTTGGGTTATGTCAATCCGTTCGCGAGATATGGGAGTTTGAAGCCAAGAAATGGTTGAGGAGGCAAAAAATTTTTCGCAATTCTGCTGCTCCAAACGCTTAACCAGAATGGCCTAGGGAAAAAATACACATACCGTTGTAATCGGGCGAGTTTCTACTTTCAGTTACAATAGGAATTTTTGGGTTCGGTCAATCCGTCCGCGAGATATGTGACTTTGAAGCTAAGAAATGGTTGACAAGACAACAAATTTTTCGCACTTCTGCTGCTCCAATCGCTTAACCAGAATGGCCTAGGGGAGAAATACACGTACCGTTGTAATCGGGCGAGTTTCTACTTTCAAATGCAATAGGAATTTTTGGGTTAGGTCAATCCGTTCGCGAGATATGAGAGTTTGAAGCTAAGAAATGGTTGAGAAGACAACAAATTTTTCGCAATTCTGTTGCTCCAAACGCTTAACCAGAATGGCGCAGGGAAAAAATACGCACACCCTTGTAATCGGGCGAGTTTCTACTTTCAAGTGCAATAGGAATTTTTGGGTTAGGTCAATCCGTTCGCGAGATATGGGAGTTTCAAACTAAGAGATGGTTGAGAAGACAACAAATTTTTCGCAATTCTGCTGCTCCAAACGCTTAACCAGAATGGCCTAGGGAAAAATACGCGTACCGTTGTAATCGGGCGAGCTTCTACTTTCAAATTCAATAGGAATTTTTGGGTTAGATCAATCCGTTCGCGCGATATGAGAGTTTGAGGCTAAGAAACGGTTGAGAAGACAACAAATTTTTCGCACTTCTGCTGCTCCAATCGCTTAACCAGAATGCCCTAGGGGAAAAATACACATACCGTTGTAATCGGGCGAGTTTCTACTTTCAAGTGCAATAGGAATTTTTGGGTTAGGTCAATCGGTTCGCGACATATGGGAGTTTCAAGCTAAGAAATGGTTGAGAAGATAACAAATTTTTCGCAATTCTGCTGCTCCAAACGCTTGACCAGAATGGCCTAGGGAAAAAATACGCATACCGTTGTAATCGGGCGAGTTTCTACTTTCAGTTACAATAGGAATTTTTGGGTTCGGTCAATCCGTTCGCGAGATATGGGAGTTTGAAGCCAAGAAATGGTTGAGGAGGCAAAAAATTTTTCGCAATTCTGCTGCTCCAAACGCTTAACCAGAATGGCCTAGGGAAAAAATACACATACCGTTGTAATCGGGCGAGTTTCTACTTTCAGTTACAATAGGAATTTTTGGGTTCGGTCAATCCGTCCGCGAGATATGGGACTTTGAAGCTAAGAAATGGTTGACAAGACAACAAATTTTTCGCAATTCTGCTGCTCCAATCGCTTAACCAGAATGGCCTAGGGGAGAAATACACGTACCGTTGTAATCGGGCGAGTTTCTACTTTCAAATGCAATAGGAATTTTTGGGTTAGGTCAATCCGTTCGCTAGATATGAGAGTTTGAAGCTAAGAAATGGTTGAGAAGACAACAAATTTTTCGCAATTCTGTTGCTCCAAACGCTTAACCAGAATGGCGCAGGGAAAAAATACGCACACCCTTGTAATCGGGCGAGTTTCTACTTTCAGACGCAGAAGGAACTTTTGGGCTTGGTCAATCCGTTCGGGAGATATGGGACTTTGAATCTAAGAAATGGTTGAGAAGACAACAAATTTTTCGCAATTCTGCTGCTCCAATCGCTTAATCAGAATGGCCTAGGGGAGAAATACACGTACCGTTGTAATCGGGCGAGTTTCTACTTTCAAATGCAATAGGAATTTTTGGGTTAGGTCAATCCGTTCGCGAGATATGAGAGTTTGAAGCTAAGAAATGGTTGAGAAGACAACAAATTTTTCGCAATTCTGTTGCTCCAAACGCTTAACCAGAATGGCGCAGGGAAAAAATACGCACACCCTTGTAATCGGGCGAGTTTCTACTTTCAGACGCAGAAGGAACTTTTGGGCTTGGTCAATCCGTTCGGGAGATATGGGACATTGAATCTAAGAAATGGTTGAGAAGACAACAAATTTTTCGCAATTCTGCTGCTCCAAACGCTTAACCAGAATCGCCTACGGAAAAAATACACATACCGTTGTAATCGGGCGAGTTTCTACTTTCAGACGCAGCAGGAATTTTTGGGTTTGGTCAATCCGTTCGCGCGATATGGGAGTTTCAAACCAAGAAATGGTTGAGAAGGCAAAAAATTTTTCGCCATTCTGCTGCTCCAAACGCTTGACCAGAATGCCCTAGGGGAAAAATACACGTACCGTTGTAATCGGGCGAGTTTCTACTTTCAGACGCAGCAGGAATTTTTGGGTTTGGTCAATCCGTTCGCGCGATATGGGAGTTTGAAACCAAGAAATGGTTGAGAAGGCAAAAAATTTTTCGCCATTCTGCTGCACCAAACGCTTGACCAGAATGCCCTAGGGGAAAAATACACGTACCGTTGTAATCGGGCGAGTTTCTACTTTCAGACGCAGCAGGAATTTTTGGGTTTGGTCAATCCGTTCGCGAGATATGGGACTTTGAAGCTAAGAAATGGTTGAGAAGGCATACAATTTTTCGCAATTCTGCTGCTTCAAACGCTTAACCAGAATGGCCTAGGGAAAAAATAGACATACCTTTGTAATCGGGCGAGTTTCTACTTTCAGACGCAACAGGAATTTTTGGGTTAGGTCAATCCGTTCGCGAGATATGGGAGTTTGAAGCCAAGAAATGATTGAGAAGGCAAAAAATTTTTCGCAATTCTGCTGCTCCAAACGCTTAACCAGAATGGCCTAGGGAAAAAATACGCATACCGCTGTAATCGGGCGAGTCTCTACTTTCACAAGCAACAGGAATTTTTGGGTTAGGTCAATCCGTTCGCGCGATATGGGAGTTTGAAACCAAGAAATGGTTGAGAAGGCAAAAAATTTTTCGCAATTCTGATGCTCCAAACGCTTAACCAGAATGGCCTAGGGAAAAAATACGCATACCGCTGTAATCGGGCGAGTCTCTACTTTCACAAGCAACAGGAATTTTTGGGTTAGGTCAATCCGTTCGCGAGATATGAGAGTTTGAAGCTAAGATATGGTTGAGAAGACAACAAATTTTTCGCAAATCTGCTGCTCCAAACGCTTAAACAAAATGGCCTAGGGAGAAATACGCGTACCGTTGTAATCGGGCGAGTTTCTACTTTCAAGTGCAATAGGAATTTTTGGGTTAGGTCAATCCGTTCGCGAGATATGGGAGTTTCAAACTAAGAGATGGTTGAGAAGACAACAAATTTTTCGCAATTCTGCTGCTCCAATCGCTTAACCAGAATGGCCTAGGGGAGAAATACACGTACCGTTGTAATCGGGCGAGTTTCTACTTTCAAATGCAATAGGAATTTTTGGGTTAGGTCAATCCGTTCGCGAGATATGAGAGTTTGAAGCTAAGAAATGGTTGAGAAGACAACAAATTTTTCGCAATTCTGTTGCTCCAAACGCTTAACCAGAATGGCGCAGGGAAAAAATACGCACACCCTTGAAATCGGGCGAGTTTCTACTTTCAAGTGCAATAGGAATTTTTGGGTTAGGTCAATCCGTTCGCGAGATATGGGAGTTTCAAACTAAGAGATGGTTGAGAAGACAACAAATTTTTCGCAATTCTGCTGCTCCAAACGCTTAATCAGAATGGTCTAGGGAAAAATTCGCGTACCGTTGTAATCGGGCGAGCTTCTACTTTCAAATTCAATAGGAATTTTTGGGTTAGATCAATCCGTTCGCGCGATATGGGACTTTGAAGCTAAGAAATGGTTGACAAGACAACAAATTTTTCGCACTTCTGCTGCTCCAATCGCTTAACCAGAATGCCCTAGGGGAAAAATACACGTACCGTTGTAATCGGGCGAGTTTCTACTTTCAAATGCAATAGGAATTTTTGGGTTAGGTCAATCCGTTCGCGAGATATGGAAGTTTGAAGCCAAGAAGTGGTTGAGAAGGCAAAAAATTTTTCGCAATTCTGCTGCTCCAAACGTTTAAACAGAATGGCCTAGGGAAAAAATACACATACCGTTATAATTGGGCGAGTTTCTACTTTCAGACGCAACAGGAATTTTTGGGTTAGGACAATCCGTTCGCAAGATATGGAAGTTTGAAGCCAAGAAATGGTTGAGAAGGCAAAAAATTTTTCGCAATTCTGCTGCTCCAAACGCTTAAACAGAATGGCCTAGGGAAAAAATACACATACCGTTGTAATCGGGCGAGTCTCTACTTTCAGATGCAACAGGAACTTTTGGGGTAGGTCAATCCGTTCGCGAGATATGGGAGTTTGAAGTCAAGAAATGGTTGAGAAGGCAAAAAATTTTTCGCAATTCTGCTGCTCCAAACGCTTAACCAGAATGGCCTAGGGAAAAAATACACATACCGTTGTAATCGGGCGAGTTTCTACTTTCAGTTACAATAGGAATTTTTGGGTTCGGTCAATCCGTTCGCGAGATATGGGACTTTGAAACTAAGAAATGGTTGACAAGACAACAAATTTTTCGCACTTCTGCTGCTCCAATCACTTAACCAGAATGCCCTAGGGGAAAAATACACGTACCGTTGTAATCGGGCGAGTTTCTACTTTCAAATGCAATAGGAATTTTTGGGTTAGGTCAATCCGTTCGCGAGATATGGAAGTTTGAAGCCAAGAAGTGGTTGAGAAGGCAAAAAATTTTTCGCAATTCTGCTGCTCCAAACGTTTAAACAGAATGGCCTAGGGAAAAAATACACATACCGTTATAATTGGGCGAGTTTCTACTTTCAGACGCAACAGGAATTTTTGGGTTAGGACAATCCGTTCGCAAGATATGGAAGTTTGAAGCCAAGAAATGGTTGAGAAGGCAAAAAATTTTTCGCAATTCTGCTGCTCCAAACGCTTAAACAGAATGGCCTAGGGAAAAAATACACATACCGTTGTAATCGGGCGAGTCTCTACTTTCAGATGCAACAGGAACTTTTGGGGTAGGTCAATCCGTTCGCGAGATATGGGAGTTTGAAGTCAAGAAATGGTTGAGAAGGCAAAAAATTTTTCGCAATTCTGCTGCTCCAAACGCTTAACCAGAATGGCCTAGGGAAAAAATACACATACCGTTGTAATCGGGCGAGTTTCTACTTTCAGTTACAATAGGAATTTTTGGGTTCGGTCAATCCGTTCGCGAGATATGGGACTTTGAAACTAAGAAATGGTTGACAAGACAACAAATTTTTCGCACTTCTGCTGCTCCAATCACTTAACCAGAATGCCCTAGGGGAAAAATACACGTACCGTTGTAATCGGGCGAGTTTCTACTTTCAAATGCAATAGGAATTTTTGGGTTAGGTCAATCCGTTCGCGAGATATGGAAGTTTGAAGCCAAGAAGTGGTTGAGAAGGCAAAAAATTTTTCGCAATTCTGCTGCTCCAAACGTTTAAACAGAATGGCCTAGGGAAAAAATACACATACCGTTATAATTGGGCGAGTTTCTACTTTCAGACGCAACAGGAATTTTTGGGTTAGGACAATCCGTTCGCAAGATATGGAAGTTTGAAGCCAAGAAATGGTTGAGAAGGCAAAAAATTTTTCGCAATTCTGCTGCTCCAAACGCTTAAACAGAATGGCCTAGGGAAAAAATACACATACCGTTGTAATCGGGCGAGTCTCTACTTTCAGATGCAACAGGAACTTTTGGGGTAGGTCAATCCGTTCGCGAGATATGGGAGTTTGAAGTCAAGAAATGGTTGAGAAGGCAAAAAATTTTTCGCAATTCTGCTGCTCCAAACGCTTAACCAGAATGGCCTAGGGAAAAAATACACATACCGTTGTAATCGGGCGAGTTTCTACTTTCAGTTACAATAGGAATTTTTGGGTTCGGTCAATCCGTTCGCGAGATATGGGACTTTGAAACTAAGAAATGGTTGACAAGACAACAAATTTTTCGCAATTCTACTGCTCCAAACGCTTAACCAGAATGGGCTAGGGGAAAAATACATGTACCGTTGTAATCGGGCGTGTTTCTACTTTCAAATGCAATAGGAATTTTTGGGTTAGGTCTACCCGTTCGCGAGATATGAGAGTTTGAAGCTAAGAAATGGTTGAGAAGACAACAAATCTTTCGCAATTCTGCTGCTCCAAACGCTTAACCAGAATGGCCTCGGGACAAAATACACATACCGTTGTAATCGGGCGAGTTTCTACTTTCAGTTACAATTGGAATTTTTGGGTTCGGTCAATCCGTTCGCGAGATATGGGACTTTGAAGCTAAGAAATGGTTGACAAGACAACAAATTTTTCGCACTTCTGCTGCTCCAATCGCTTAACCAGATTGCCCTAGGGGAAAAATACACGTACCGTTGTAATCGGGCGAGTTTCTACTTTCAGATGCAATAGGAATTTTTGGGTTAGGTCAATCCGTTCGCGAGATATGAGGGTTTGAAGCTAAGAAATGGTTGAGAAGACAACAAATTTTTCGCAATTCTGTTGCTCCAAACGCATAACCAGAATGGCCTAGGGAAAAAATACACATACCGTTGTAATCGGGCGAGTTTCTACTTTCAGTTACAATAGGAATTTTTGGGTTCGGTCAATCCGTTCGCGAGATATGGGACTTTGAAACTAAGAAATGGTTGACAAGACAACAAATTTTTCGCAATTCTGCTGCTCCAAACGCTTAACCAGAATGGGCTAGGGAAAAAATTCACATACCGTTATAATTGGGCGAGTTTCTACTTTCAGACGCAACAGGAATTTTTGGGTTAGGACAATCCGTTCGCGAGATATGGAAGTTTGAAGCCAAGAAATGGTTGAGAAGGCAAAAAATTTTTCGCAATTCTGCTGCTCCAAACGCTTAAACAGAATGGCCTAGGGAAAAAATACACATACCGTTGTAATCGGGCGAGCTTCTACTTTCAGATGCAATAGGAATTTTTGGGTTAGGTCAATCCGTTCGCGAGATATGGGAGTTTGAAGCCAAGAAATGGTAGAGAAGGCAAAAAATGTTTCACATTTCTGCTGCTCCAAACGCTTAACCAGAATGGCCTAGGGAAAAAATACACATACCGTTGTAATCGGGCGAGTTTCTACTTTCAGATGCAACAGGAACTTTTGGGGTAGGTCAATCCGTTCGCGAGATATGGGAGTTTGAAGCCAAGAAATGGTTGAGAAGGCAAAAAATTTTTCGCAATTCTGCTGCTCCAAACGTTTAACCAGAATGGCCTAGGGAAAAAATACACATACCGTTGTAATTGGGCAAGTTTCTACTTTCAGATGCAATAGGACTTTTTGGGTTATGTCAATCCGTTCGCGAGATATGGGAGTTTGAAGCCAAGAAATAGTAGAGAAGGCAAAAAATTTTTCACAATTCTGCTGCTCCAAACGTTTAACCAGAATGGCCTAGGGAAAAAATACACGTACCGCCGTAATCGGGCGAGTTTCTACTTTCAGATGCAATAGGAATTTTTGGGTTAGGTCAATCCATTCGCGAGATATGGGAGTTTGAAGCCAAGAAATGGTTGAGGAGGCAAAAAATTTTTGCGCAATTCTGCTGCTCTAAACGCTTAACCAGGATGGCCTAGGGTAAAAATACACACACCGTTGTAATCGGGCGAGTTTCTACTTTCAGTTACAATTGGAATTTTTGGGTTCGGTCAATCCGTTCGCGAGATATGGGACTTTGAAGCTAAGAAATGGTTGACAAGACAACAAATTTTTCGCACTTCTGCTGCTCCAATCGCTTAACCAGAATGCCCTAGGGGAAAAATACACGTACCGTTGTAATCGGGCGAGTTTCTACTTTCAAATGCAATAGGAATTTTTGGGTTAGGTCAATCCGTTCGCGAGATATGAGGGTTTGAAGCTAAGAAATGGTTGACAAGACAACAAATTTTTCGCAATTCTGCTGCTCCAAACGCTTAACCAGAATGGGCTAGGGAAAAAATTCACATACCGTTATAATTGGGCGAGTTTCTACTTTCAGACGCAACAGGAATTTTTGGGTTAGGACAATCCGTTCGCGAGATATGTAAGTTTGAAGCCAAGAAATGGTTGAGAAGGCAAAAAATTTTTCGCAATTCTGCTGCTCCAAACGCTTAAACAGAATGGCCTAGGGAAAAAATACACATACCGTTGTAATCGGGCGAGCTTCTACTTTCAGATGCAATAGGAATTTTTGGGTTAGGTCAATCCGTTCGCGAGATATGGGAGTTTGAAGCCAAGAAATGGTTGAGAAGGCAAAAAATTTTTGCGCAATTCTGCTGCTCTAAACGCTTAACCAGGATGGCCTAGGGTAAAAATACACACACCGTTGTAATCGGGCGAGTTTCTACTTTCAGATGCAATAGGAATTTTTGGGTTAAGTCAATCCGTTCGCGAGATATGGGTGTTTGAAGCCAAGAAATGGTAGAGAAGGCAAAAAATGTTTCACATTTCTGCTGCTCCAAACGCTTAACCAGAATGGCCTAGGGAAAAAATACACATACCGTTGTAATCGGGCGAGTTTCTACTTTCAGATGCAACAGGAACTTTTGGGGTAGGTCAATCCGTTCGCGAGATATGGGAGTTTGAAGCCAAGAAATGGTTGAGAAGGCAAAAAATTTTCGCAATTCTGCTGCTCCAAACGTTTAACCAGAATGGCCTAGGGAAAAAATACACATACCGTTGTAATTGGGCAAGTTTCTACTTTCAGATGCAATAGGACTTTTTGGGTTATGTCAATCCGTTCGCGAGATATGGGAGTTTGAAGCCAAGAAATAGTAGAGAAGGCAAAAAATTTTTCACAATTCTGCTGCTCCAAACGTTTAACCAGAATGGCCTAGGGAAAAAATACACGTACCGCCGTAATCGGGCGAGTTTCTACTTTCAGATGCAATAGGAATTTTTGGGTTAGGTCAATCCATTCGCGAGATATGGGAGTTTGAAGCCAAGAAATGGTTGAGGAGGCAAAAAATTTTTGCGCAATTCTGCTGCTCTAAACGCTTAACCAGGATGGCCTAGGGTAAAAATACACACACCGTTGTAATCGGGCGAGTTTCTACTTTCAGATGCAATAGGAATTTTTGGGTTAGGTCAATCCGTTCGCGAGATATGGGAGTTTGAAGCCTAGAAATGGTAGAGAAGGCAAAAAATGTTTCACAATTCTGCTGCTCCAAACGCTTAACCAGAATGGCCTAGCGAAAAAATACACATACCGTTGTAATCGGGCGAGTTTCTACTTTCAGATGCAATAGGAATTTTTGGGCTAGGTCAATCCGTTCGCGAGATATGGGAGTTTGAAGCCAAGAAATGGTTGAGAAGGCAAAAAATTTTTCGCAATTCTGCTGCTCCAAACGCTTAACCAGAATGGCCTAGGGAAAAAATACACATACCGTTGTAATCGGGCGAGTTTCTACTTTCAGTTACAATAGGAATTTTTGGGTTCGGTCAATCCCTTCGCGAGATATGGGACTTTGAAGCTAAGAAATGGTTGACAAGACAACAAATTTTTCGCACTCCTTCTGCTCCAATCGCTTAACCAGAATGGCCTAGGGGAAAAATACACGTACCGTTGTAATCGGGCGTGTTTCTACTTTCAAATGCAATAGGAATTTTTGGGTTAGGTCTACCCGTTCGCGAGATATGAGAGTTTGAAGCTAAGAAATGGTTGAGAAGACAACAAATCTTTCGCAATTCTGCTGCTCCAAACGCTTAACCAGAATGGCCTCGGGACAAAATACACATACCGTTGTAATCGGGCGAGTTTCTACTTTCAGTTACAATAGGAATTTTTGGGTTCGGTCAATCCGTTCGCGAGATATGGGACTTTGAAGCTAAGAAATGGTTGACAAGACAACAAATTTTTCGCACTTCTGCTGCTCCAATCGCTTAACCAGAATGCCCTAGGGGAAAAATACACGTACCGTTGTAATCGGGCGAGTTTCTACTTTCAAATGCAATAGGAATTTTTGGGTTAGGTCAATCCGTTCGCGAGATATGAGGGTTTGAAGCTAAGAAATGATTGAGAAGACAACAAATTTTTCGCAATTCTGTTGCTCCAAACGCATAACCAGAATGGCCTAGGGAAAAAATACACATACCGTTGTAATCGGGCGAGTTTCTACTTTCAGTTACAATAGGAATTTTTGGGTTCGGTCAATCCGTTCGCGAGATATGGGACTTTGAAACTAAGAAATGGTTGACAAGACAACAAATTTTTCGCAATTCTGCTGCTCCAAACGCTTAACCAGAATGGGCTAGGGAAAAAATTCACATACCGTTATAATTGGGCGAGTTTCTACTTTCAGACGCAACAGGAATTTTTGGGTTAGGACAATCCGTTCGCGAGATATGGAAGTTTGAAGCCAAGAAATGGTTGAGAAGGCAAAAAATTTTTCGCAATTCTGCTGCTCCAAACGCTTAAACAGAATGGCCTAGGGAAAAAATACACATACCGTTGTAATCGGGCGAGCTTCTACTTTCAGATGCAATAGGAATTTTTGGGTTAGGTCAATCCGTTCGCGAGATATGGGAGTTTGAAGCCAAGAAATGGTTGAGAAGGCAAAAAATTTTTGCGCAATTCTGCTGCTCTAAACGCTTAACCAGGATGGCCTAGGGTAAAAATACACACACCGTTGTAATCGGGCGAGTTTCTACTTTCAGATGCAATAGGAATTTTTGGGCTAGGTCAATCCGTTCGCGAGATATGGGAGTTTGAAGCCAAGAAATGGTTGAGAAGGCAAAAAATTTTTCGCAATTCTGCTGCTCCAAACGCTTAACCAGAATGGCCTAGGGAAAAAATACACGTACCGTTGTAATCGGGCGAGTTTCTACTTTCAAATGCAATAGGAATTTTTGGGTTAGGTCAATCCGTTCGCGAGATATGAGGGTTTGAAGCTAAGAAATGATTGAGAAGACAACAAATTTTTCGCAATTCTGTTGCTCCAAACGCATAACCAGAATGGCCTAGGGAAAAAATACACATACCGTTGTAATCGGGCGAGTTTCTACTTTCAGTTACAATAGGAATTTTTGGGTTCGGTCAATCCGTTCGCGAGATATGGGACTTTGAAACTAAGAAATGGTTGACAAGACAACAAATTTTTCGCAATTCTGCTGCTCCAAACGCTTAACCAGAATGGGCTAGGGAAAAAATTCACATACCGTTATAATTGGGCGAGTTTCTACTTTCAGACGCAACAGGAATTTTTGGGTTAGGACAATCCGTTCGCGAGATATGGAAGTTTGAAGCCAAGAAATGGTTGAGAAGGCAAAAAATTTTTCGCAATTCTGCTGCTCCAAACGCTTAAACAGAATGGCCTAGGGAAAAAATACACATACCGTTGTAATCGGGCGAGCTTCTACTTTCAGATGCAATAGGAATTTTTGGGTTAGGTCAATCCGTTCGCGAGATATGGGAGTTTGAAGCCAAGAAATGGTTGAGAAGGCAAAAAATTTTTGCGCAATTCTGCTGCTCTAAACGCTTAACCAGGATGGCCTAGGGTAAAAATACACACACCGTTGTAATCGGGCGAGTTTCTACTTTCAGATGCAATAGGAATTTTTGGGCTAGGTCAATCCGTTCGCGAGATATGGGAGTTTGAAGCCAAGAAATGGTTGAGAAGGCAAAAAATTTTTCGCAATTCTGCTGCTCCAAACGCTTAACCAGAATGGCCTAGGGAAAAAATACACATACCGTTGTAATCGGGCGAGCTTCTACTTTCAGATGCAATAGGAATTTTTGGGTTAGGTCAATCCGTTCGCGAGATATGGGAGTTTGAAGCCTAGAAATGGTAGAGAAGGCAAAAAATGTTTCACAATTCTGCTGCTCCAAACGCTTAACCAGAATGGCCTAGCGAAAAAATACACATACCGTTGTAATCGGGCGAGTTTCTACTTTCAGATGCAATAGGAATTTTTGGGCTAGGTCAATCCGTTCGCGAGATATGGGAGTTTGAAGCCAAGAAATGGTTGAGAAGGCAAAAAATTTTTCGCAATTCTGCTGCTCCAAACGCTTAACCAGAATGGCCTAGGGAAAAAATACACATACCGTTGTAATCGGGCGAGTTTCTACTTTCAGTTACAATAGGAATTTTTGGGTTCGGTCAATCCCTTCGCGAGATATGGGACTTTGAAGCTAAGAAATGGTTGACAAGACAACAAATTTTTCGCACTCCTTCTGCTCCAATCGCTTAACCAGAATGGCCTAGGGGAAAAATACACGTACCGTTGTAATCGGGCGTGTTTCTACTTTCAAATGCAATAGGAATTTTTGGGTTAGGTCTACCCGTTCGCGAGATATGAGAGTTTGAAGCTAAGAAATGGTTGAGAAGACAACAAATCTTTCGCAATTCTGCTGCTCCAAACGCTTAACCAGAATGGCCTCGGGACAAAATACACATACCGTTGTAATCGGGCGAGTTTCTACTTTCAGTTACAATTGGAATTTTTGGGTTCGGTCAATCCGTTCGCGAGATATGGGACTTTGAAGCTAAGAAATGGTTGACAAGACAACAAATTTTTCGCACTTCTGCTGCTCCAATCGCTTAACCAGAATGCCCTAGGGGAAAAATACACGTACCGTTGTAATCGGGCGAGTTTCTACTTTCAAATGCAATAGGAATTTTTGGGTTAGGTCAATCCGTTCGCGAGATATGAGGGTTTGAAGCTAAGAAATGATTGAGAAGACAACAAATTTTTCGCAATTCTGTTGCTCCAAACGCATAACCAGAATGGCCTAGGGAAAAAATACACATACCGTTGTAATCGGGCGAGTTTCTACTTTCAGTTACAATAGGAATTTTTGGGTTCGGTCAATCCGTTCGCGAGATATGGGACTTTGAAACTAAGAAATGGTTGACAAGACAACAAATTTTTCGCAATTCTGCTGCTCCAAACGCTTAACCAGAATGGGCTAGGGAAAAAATTCACATACCGTTATAATTGGGCGAGTTTCTACTTTCAGACGCAACAGGAATTTTTGGGTTAGGACAATCCGTTCGCGAGATATGGAAGTTTGAAGCCAAGAAATGGTTGAGAAGGCAAAAAATTTTTCGCAATTCTGCTGCTCCAAACGCTTAAACAGAATGGCCTAGGGAAAAAATACACATACCGTTGTAATCGGGCGAGCTTCTACTTTCAGATGCAATAGGAATTTTTGGGTTAGGTCAATCCGTTCGCGAGATATGGGAGTTTGAAGCCAAGAAATGGTTGAGAAGGCAAAAAATTTTTGCGCAATTCTGCTGCTCTAAACGCTTAACCAGGATGGCCTAGGGTAAAAATACACACACCGTTGTAATCGGGCGAGTTTCTACTTTCAGATGCAATAGGAATTTTTGGGTTAAGTCAATCCGTTCGCGAGATATGGGAGTTTGAAGCCAAGAAATGGTAGAGAAGGCAAAAAATGTTTCACATTTCTGCTGCTCCAAACGCTTAACCAGAATGGCCTAGGGAAAAAATACACATACCGTTGTAATCGGGCGAGTCTCTACTTTCAGATGCAACAGGAACTTTTGGGGTAGATCAATCCGTTCGCGAGATATGGGAGTTTGAAGTCAAGAAATGGTTGAGAAGGCAAAAAATGTTTCACATTTCTGCTGCTCCAAACGCTTAACCAGAATGGCCTAGGGAAAAAATACACATACCGTTGTAATCGGACGAGTCTCTACTTTCAGATGCAACAGGAACTTTTGGGATAGGTCAATCCGTTCGCGAGATATGGGAGTTTGAATCTAAGATATGGTTGAGAAGACAACAAATTTCTCGCAATTATGCTGCTCCAAACGCTTAACCAGAATGGCCTAGGGAAAAAATACAAATACCGTTGAAATTGGGCGAGTTTCTACTTTCAGATGCAATAGGAATTTTTGGGTTAGGTCAATTGGTTCGCGAGATATGGGAGTTTGAAGCCAAGAAATCGTTGAGATGCCAAAAAATTTTTCGTAATTCTGCTGCTCCAAACGCTTAACCAGAATGGCCTAGGGAAAAAATACGCATACCGTTGTAATCGGGCGAGTTTCTACTCTCAGACGCAGAAGGAATTTTTGGGTTTGTTCAATCCGTTCACGAGATATGGGACTTTGATGCTAAGAAATGGTTGAGAAGACAACAAATTTTTCGCAATTCTGCTGCTCCAAACGCTTCACCAGAATGGGCTAGGGAAAAAATACACATACCGTTGTAATCGGGCGAGTTTCTACTTTCAGACGTAACAGGAATTTTTGGGTTAGGTCAATCCGTTCGCGAGATATGGGAGTTTGAAGCCAAGAAATAGTTGAGAAGGCAAAAAATTTTTCGCAATTCTGCTGCTCCAATCGCTTAACCAGAACGGCCTGGTGGAAAAATACACGTACCGCTGTAATCGGGCGAGTTTCTACTTTCAAATGCAATAGGAATTTTTGGGTTAGGTCAATCGGTTCGCGAGATATGGGAGTTTCAAGCTAAGAAATGGTTGAGAAGACAACAAATTTTTCGCAATTCTGCTGCTCCAAACGCTTAACCAGAATGGCCTAGGGAAAAAATACACATACCGTTGTAATCGGGCGAGTGTCTACTTTCAGATGCAATAGGAATTTTTGGGTTAGATCAATCCGTTCGCGAGGTATGGGAGTTTGAAGCCAAGAAATAGTTGAGAAGGCAAAAAATTTTTCGCAATTCTGCTGCTTCAAACGCTTAACCAGAATGACCTAGGGAAAAAATACGCGTACCGTTGTAATCGGGCGAGTTTCTACTTTCAGTTACAATAGGAATTTTTGGGTTAGGTCAATCCGTTCGCGAGATATGGGACTTTGAATCTAAGAAATGGTTGTCAAGACAACAAATTTTTCGCACTTCTGCTGCTCCAATCGCTTAACAAGAGCGGCCTAGGGAAAAAATATACATACCGTTGTAATCGGGCGAGTTTCTACTTTCAGATGCAGTAGGAATTTTTGGGTTAGATCAATCCGTTCGCGAGGTATGGGAGTTTGAAGCCAAGAAATGGTAGAGAAGGCAAAAAATATTTCACAATTCTGCTGCTCCAAACGCTTAACCAGAATGACCTAGGGAAATAATACACGTACCGTTGTAATCGGGCGAGTTTCTACTTTCAAATGCACAAGGAATTTTTGGGTTAGGTCAATCCGTTCGCGAGATATGGGACTTTGAAGCTAAGAAATGGTTGAAAACACAACAAATTTTTCGCACTTCTGCTGCTCCAAACGCTTAACCAGAATGGGCTAGGGAAAAAATACACATACCGTTGTAATCGGGCGAGTTTCTACTTTCAGACGTAACAGGAATTTTTGGGTTAGGTCAAACCGTTCGCGAGATATGGGAGTTTGAAGCCAAGAAATGGTGGAGAAGGCAAAAAATTTTTCCCAATTCTGCTGCTCCAAACGTTTAACCAGAATGGCCTAGGGAAAAAATACACGTACCGCTGTAATCGGGCGAGTTTCTACTTTCAAATGCAATAGGAATTTTTGGGTTAGGTCAATCGGTTCGCGAGATATGGGAGTTTCAAGCTAAGAAATGGTTGAGAAGACAACAAATTTTTCGCAATTCTGCTGCTCCAAACGCTTAACCAGAATGGCCTAGGGAAAAAATACACATACCGTTGTAATCGGGCGAGTGTCTACTTTCAGATGCAATAGGAATTTTTGGGTTAGATCAATCCGTTCGCGAGGTATGGGAGTTTGAAGCCAAGAAATAGTTGAGAAGGCAAAAAATTTTTCGCAATTCTGCTGCTTCAAACGCTTAACCTGAATGGCCTAGGGAAAAAATACACATACCGACGTAATCGGGCGAGTTTCTACTTTCAAATGCAATCGGAATTTTTGGATTAGGTCAATCCGTTCGCGAGATATGAGAGTTTGAATCTAAGATATGGTTGAGAAGACAACAAATTTTTCGCAAATCTGCTGCTCCAAACGCTTAACCAGAATGGCCTAGGGAAAAATACGCATACCGTTGTAATCGGGCGAGTTTCTACTTTCAGACGCAATAAGAATTTTTGTGTTAGGTCAATCCGTTCGCGAGGTATGGGAGTTTGAAGCCAAGAAATAGTTGAGAAGGCAAAAAATTTTTCGCAATTCTGCTGCTTCAAACGCTTAACCTGAATGGCCTAGGGAAAAAATACACATACCGTCGTAATCGGGCGAGTTTCTACTTTCAAATGCAATCGGAATTTTTGGATTAGGTCAATCCGTTCGCGAGATATGAGAGTTTGAATCTAAGATATGGTTGAGAAGACAACAAATTTTTCGCAAATCTGCTGCTCCAAACGCTTAACCAGAATGGCCTAGGGAAAAATACGCATACCGTTGTAATCGGGCGAGTTTCTACTTTCAGACGCAATAGGAATTTTTGTGTTAGGTCAATCCGTTCGCGAGATATGGGAGTTTGAAGCCAAGAAATGGTTGAGAAGGCAAAAAATTTTTCGCAATTTTGCTGCTCCAAACGCTTAACCAGAATGGCCTAGGGAAAAAATACACATACCGTTGTAATTAGGCGAGTTTCTACTTTCAGATGCAATAGGAATTTTTGGGTTATGTCAAACCGTTCTCGAGATATGGGAGTTTGAAGCCAAGAAATGGTGGAGAAGGCAAAAAATTTTTCACAATTCTGCTGCTCCAAACGCTTAACCAGAATGGCCTAGCGAAAAAATACACATACCGTTGTAATCGGGCGAGTTTCTACTTTCAGTTACAATTGGAATTTTTGGGTTCGGTCAATCCGTTCGCGAGATATGGGACTTTGAAGCTAAGAAATGGTTGACAAGACAACAAATTTTTCGCACTTCTGCTGCTCCAATCGCTTAACCAGAATGCCCTAGGGGAAAAATACACGTACCGTTGTAATCGGGCGAGTTTCTACTTTCAAATGCAATAGGAATTTTTGGGTTAGGTCAATCCGTTCGCGAGATATGAGGGTTTGAAGCTAAGAAATGGTTGAGAAGACAACAAATTTTTCGCAATTCTGTTGCTCCAAACGCATAACCAGAATGGCCTAGGGAAAAAATACACATACCGTTGTAATCGGGCGAGTTTCTACTTTCAGTTACAATAGGAATTTTTGGGTTCGGTCAATCCGTTCGCGAGATATGGGACTTTGAAACTAAGAAATGGTTGACAAGACAACAAATTTTTCGCAATTCTGCTGCTCCAAACGCTTAACCAGAATGGGCTAGGGAAAAAATTCACATACCGTTATAATTGGGCGAGTTTCTACTTTCAGACGCAACAGGAATTTCTGGGTTAGGACAATCCGTTCGCGAGATATGGAAGTTTGAAGCCAAGAAATGGTTGAGAAGGCAAAAAATTTTTCGCAATTCTGCTGCTCCAAACGCTTAAACAGAATGGCCTAGGGAAAAAATACACATACCGTTGTAATCGGGCGAGCTTCTACTTTCAGATGCAATAGGAATTTTTAGGTTAGGTCAATCCGTTCGCGAGATATGGGAGTTTGAAGCCAAGAAATGGTTGAGAAGGCAAAAAATTTTTGCGCAATTCTGCTGCTCTAAACGCTTAACCAGGATGGCCTAGGGTAAAAATACACACACCGTTGTAATCGGGCGAGTTTCTACTTTCAGATGCAATAGGAATTTTTGGGTTAAGTCAATCCGTTCGCGAGATATGGGAGTTTGAAGCCAAGAAATGGTAGAGAAGGCAAAAAATGTTTCACATTTCTGCTGCTCCAAACGCTTAACCAGAATGGCCTAGGGAAAAAATACACATACCGTTGTAATCGGGCGAGTCTCTACTTTCAGATGCAACAGGAATTTTTAGGTTAGGTCAATCCGTTCGCGAGATATGGGAGTTTGAAGCCAAGAAATGGTTGAGAAGACAACAAATTTTTCGCAATTCTGCTGCTCCAAACGCTTAACCAGAATGGCCTAGGGAAAAAATACACATACCGTTGTAATCGGGCGAGTGTCTACTTTCAGATGCAATAGGAATTTTTGGGTTAGATCAATCCGTTCGCGAGGTATGGGAGTTTGAAGCCAAGAAATAGTTGAGAAGGCAAAAAATTTTTCGCAATTCTGCTGCTTCAAACGCTTAACCTGAATGGCCTAGGGAAAAAATACACATACCGTCGTAATCGGGCGAGTTTCTACTTTCAAATGCAATCGGAATTTTTGGATTAGGTCAATCCGTTCGCGAGATATGAGAGTTTGAAGCTAAGATATGGTTGAGAAGACAACAAATTTTTCGCAAATCTGCTGCTCCAAACGCTTAACCAGAATGGCCTAGGGAAAAATACGCATACCGTTGTAATCGGGCGAGTTTCTACTTTCAGACGCAATAGGAATTTTTGTGTTAGGTCAATCCGTTCGCGAGATATGGGAGTTTGAAGCCAAGAAATGGTTGAGAAGGCAAAAAATTTTTCGCAATTTTGCTGCTCCAAACGCTTAACCAGAATGGCCTAGGGAAAAAATACACATACCGTTGTAATTAGGCGAGTTTCTACTTTCAGATGCAATAGGAATTTTTGGGTTATGTCAAACCGTTCTCGAGATATGGGAGTTTGAAGCCAAGAAATGGTGGAGAAGGCAAAAAATTTTTCACAATTCTGCTGCTCCAAACGCTTAACCAGAATGGCCTAGCGAAAAAATACACATACCGTTGTAATCGGGCGAGTTTCTACTTTCAGTTACAATTGGAATTTTTGGGTTCGGTCAATCCGTTCGCGAGATATGGGACTTTGAAGCTAAGAAATGGTTGACAAGACAACAAATTTTTCGCACTTCTGCTGCTCCAATCGCTTAACCAGAATGCCCTAGGGGAAAAATACACGTACCGTTGTAATCGGGCGAGTTTCTACTTTCAAATGCAATAGGAATTTTTGGGTTAGGTCAATCCGTTCGCGAGATATGAGGGTTTGAAGCTAAGAAATGGTTGAGAAGACAACAAATTTTTCGCAATTCTGTTGCTCCAAACGCATAACCAGAATGGCCTAGGGAAAAAATACACATACCGTTGTAATCGGGCGAGTTTCTACTTTCAGTTACAATAGGAATTTTTGGGTTCGGTCAATCCGTTCGCGAGATATGGGACTTTGAAACTAAGAAATGGTTGACAAGACAACAAATTTTTCGCAATTCTGCTGCTCCAAACGCTTAACCAGAATGGGCTAGGGAAAAAATTCACATACCGTTATAATTGGGCGAGTTTCTACTTTCAGACGCAACAGGAATTTCTGGGTTAGGACAATCCGTTCGCGAGATATGGAAGTTTGAAGCCAAGAAATGGTTGAGAAGGCAAAAAATTTTTCGCAATTCTGCTGCTCCAAACGCTTAAACAGAATGGCCTAGGGAAAAAATACACATACCGTTGTAATCGGGCGAGCTTCTACTTTCAGATGCAATAGGAATTTTTAGGTTAGGTCAATCCGTTCGCGAGATATGGGAGTTTGAAGCCAAGAAATGGTTGAGAAGGCAAAAAATTTTTGCGCAATTCTGCTGCTCTAAACGCTTAACCAGGATGGCCTAGGGTAAAAATACACACACCGTTGTAATCGGGCGAGTTTCTACTTTCAGATGCAATAGGAATTTTTGGGTTAAGTCAATCCGTTCGCGAGATATGGGAGTTTGAAGCCAAGAAATGGTAGAGAAGGCAAAAAATGTTTCACATTTCTGCTGCTCCAAACGCTTAACCAGAATGGCCTAGGGAAAAAATACACATACCGTTGTAATCGGGCGAGTCTCTACTTTCAGATGCAACAGGAATTTTTAGGTTAGGTCAATCCGTTCGCGAGATATGGGAGTTTGAAGCCAAGAAATGGTTGAGAAGACAACAAATTTTTCGCAATTCTGCTACTCCAAACGCTTAACCAGAATGGCCTAGGGAAAAAATACACATACCGTTGTAATCGGGCGAGTGTCTACTTTCAGATGCAATAGGAATTTTTGGGTTAGATCAATCCGTTCGCGAGGTATGGGAGTTTGAAGCCAAGAAATAGTTGAGAAGGCAAAAAATTTTTCGCAATTCTGCTGCTTCAAACGCTTAACCTGAATGGCCTAGGGAAAAAATACACATACCGTCGTAATCGGGCGAGTTTCTACTTTCAAATGCAATCGGAATTTTTGGATTAGGTCAATCCGTTCGCGAGATATGAGAGTTTGAATCTAAGATATGGTTGAGAAGACAACAAATTTTTCGCAAATCTGCTGCTCCAAACGCTTAACCAGAATGGCCTAGGGAAAAATACGCATACCGTTGTAATCGGGCGAGTTTCTACTTTCAGACGCAATAAGAATTTTTGTGTTAGGTCAATCCGTTCGCGAGATATGGGAGTTTGAAGCGCAGAAATGGTTGAGAAGGCAAAAAATTTTTCGCAATTCTGCTGCTCCAAACGCTTAACAAGAATGGCCTAGGGAAAAAGTACAAATACCGTTGTAATTGGGCGAGTTTCTACTTTCAGATGCAATAGGAATTTTTGGGTTAGGTCAATCCGTTCGCGAGATATGGGACTTTGAAGCTAAGAAATGGTTGAAAACACAACAAATTTTTCGCACTTCTCCTGCTCCAATCGCTTAACCAGAATGGCCTAGGGAAAAAATACACATACCTTTGTAATCGGGCGAGTTTCTACTTTCAAATGCAATAGGAATTTTTGGGTTAGGTCAATCCGTTCGCGAGATATGAGAGTTTGAAGCTAAGATATGGTTGAGAAGACAACAAATTTTTCGCAATTCTGCTGCTCCAAACGCTTAACCAGAATGGCCTAGGGAAAAAATACAAATACCGTTGAAATTGGGCGAGTTTCTACTTTCAGATGCAATAGGAATTTTTGGGTTAGGTCAATCCGTTCGCGAGATATGGGACTTTGAAGCTAAGAAATGGTTGTCAAGACAACAAATTTTTCGCACTTCTGCTGCTCCAATCGCTTAACCAGAACGGCCTGGTGGAAAAATACACGTACCGCTGTAATCGGGCGAGTTTCTACTTTCAAATACAATAGGAATTTTTGGGTTAGGTCAATCGGTTCGCGAGATATGGGAGTTTCAAGCTAAGAAATGGTTGAGAAGACAACAAATTTTTCGCAATTCTGCTGCTCCAAACGCTTAACCAGAATGGCCTAGGGAAAAAATACAAATACCGTTGAAATTGGGCGAGTTTCTACTTTCAGATGCAATAGGAATTTTTGGGTTAGGTCAATCCGTTCGCGAGATATGGGACTTTGAAGCTAAGAAATGGTTGTCAAGACAACAAATTTTTCGCACTTCTGCTGCTCCAATCGCTTAACCAGAACGGCCTGGTGGAAAAATACACGTACCGCTGTAATCGGGCGAGTTTCTACTTTCAGATGCAATAGGAATTTTTGGGTTAGGTCAATCCGTTCGCGAGATATGGGAGTTTGAAGCCAAGAAATGGTGGAGAAGGCAAAAAATTTTTCACAATTCTGCTGCTCCAAACGTTTAACCAGAATGTCCTAGGGTAAAAATACACGACCGCTGTAATCGGGCGAGTTTCTACTTTCAGATGCCATAGGAATTTTTGGATTAGGTCAATCCGTTTGCGAGATATGGGAGTTTGAAGCCAAGAAATCGTTGAGATGCCAAAAAATTTGTCGTAATTCTGCTGCTCCAAACGCTTAACCAGAATGGCCTAGGGAAAAAATACGCATACCGTTGTAATCGGGCGAGTTTCTACTTTCAGACGCAGAAGGAATTTTTGGGTTTGTTCAATCCGTTCGCGAGATATGGGACTTTGATGCTAAGAAATGGTTGAGAAGACAACAAATTTTTCGCAATTCTGCTGCTCCAAACGCTTAACCAGAATGGGCTAGGGAAAAAATACACGACCGCTGTAATCGGGCGAGTTTCTACATTCAAATGCAATACGAATTTTTGGGTTAGGTCAATCGGTTCGCGAGATATGGGAGTTTCAAGCTAAGAAATGGTTGAGAAGACAACAAATTTTTCGCAATTCTGCCGCTCCAAACGCTTAACCAGAATGGCCTAGGGAAAAAATACACATACCGTTGTAATCGGGCGAGTGTCTACTTTCAGATGCAATAGGAATGTTTGGGTTAGATCAATCCGTTCGCGAGGTATGGGAGTTTGAAGCCAAGAAATAGTTGAGAAGGCAAAAAATTTTTCGCAATTCTGCTGCTTCAAACGCTTAACCTGAATGGCCTAGGGAAAAAATACACATACCGTTGTAATCGGGCGAGTTTCTACTTTCAAATGCAATCGGAATTTTTGGATTAGGTCAATCCGTTCGCGAGATATGAGAGCTTGAATCTAAGATATGCTTGAGAAGACAACAAATTTTTCGCAAATCTGCTGCTCCAAACGCTTAACCAGAATGGCCTAGGGAAAAATACGCATACCGTTGTAATCGGGCGAGTTTCTACTTTCAGACGCAATAAGAATTTTTGTGTTAGGTCAATCCGTTCGCGAGATATGGGAGTTTGAAGCGCAGAAATGGTTGAGAAGGCAAAAAATTTTTCGCAATTCTGCTGCTCCAAACGCTTAACAAGAATGGCCTAGGGAAAAAGTACAAATACCGTTGTAATTGGGCGAGTTTCTACTTTCAGATGCAATAGGAATTTTTGGGTTAGGTCAATCCGTTCGCGAGATATGGGAGTTTGAAGCCAAGAAATGGTAGAGAAGGCAAAAAATATTTCACAATTCTGCTGCTCCAAACGCTTAACCAGAATGACCTAGGGAAATAATACACGTACCGTTGTAATCGGGCGAGTTTCTACTTTCAAATGCACAAGGAATTTTTGGGTTAGGTCAATCCGTTCGCGAGATATGGGACTTTGAAGCTAAGAAATGGTTGTCAAGACAACAAATTTTTCGCACTTCTGCTGCTCCAATCGCTTAACCAGAACGGCCTGGTGGAAAAATACACGTACCGCTGTAATCGGGCGAGTTTCTACTTTCAAATGCAATAGGAATTTTTGGGTTAGGTCAATCGTTTCGCGAGATATGGCAGTTTCAAGCTAAGAAATGGTTGAGAAGACCACAAATTTTTCGCAATTCTGCTGCTCCAAACGCTTAACCAGGATGGCCTAGGGAAAAAATACACATACCGTTGTAATCGGGCGAGTTTCTACTTTCAAATGCAATAGGAATTTTTGGATTAGGTCAATCCGTTCGCGAGATATGGGAGTTTGAAGCGCAGAAATGGTTGAGAAGGCAAAAAATTTTTCGCAATTCTGCTGCTCCAAACGCTTAACCAGAATGGCCTAGGGAAAAAATACAAATACCGTTGAAATTGGGCGAGTTTCTACTTTCAGATGCAATAGGAATTTTTGGGTTAGGTCAATCCGTTCGCGAGATATGGGACTTTGAAGCTAAGAAATGGTTGTCAAGACAACAAATTTTTCGCACTTCTGCTGCTCCAATCGCTTAACCAGAACGGCCTGGTGGAAAAATACACGTACCGCTGTAATCGGGCGAGTTTCTACTTTCAAATGCAATAGGAATTTTTGGGTTAGGTCAATCGGTTCGCGAGATATGGGAGTTTCAAGCTAAGAAATGGTTGAGAAGACAACAAATTTTTCGCAATCCTGCTGCTGCAAACGCTTAACCAGAATGGCCTAGGGAAAAAATACACATACCGTTGTAATCGTGCGAGTTTCTACTTTCAAATGCAATAGGAATTTTTGGATTAGGTCAATCCGTTCGCGAGATATGAGAGTTTGAATCTAAGATATGGTTGAGAAGACAACAAATTTTTCGCAAATCTGCTGCTCCAAACGCTTAACCAGAATGGCCTAGGGAAAAAATACACATACCGTTGAAATCGGGCGAGTTTCTACTTTCAGATGCAATAGGAATTTTTGGGTTAGATCAATCCGTTCGCGAGGTATGGGAGTTTGAAGCCAAGAAATGGTTGAGAAGGCAAAAAATTTTTCGCACTTCTCCTGCTCCAATCGCTTAACCAGAATGGCCTAGGGAAAAAATACACATACCGTTGTAATCGGGCGAGTTTCTACTTTCAAATGCAATAGGAATTTTTGGGATAGGTCAATCCGTTGGCGAGATATGGGAGTTTGAAGCGCAGAAATGGTTGAGAAGGCAAAAAATTTTTCGTAATTCTGCTGCTCCAAACGCTTAACCAGAATGGCCTAGGGAAAAAATACGCATACCGTCGTAATCGGGCGAGTTTCTACTTTCAGACGCAGAAGGAATTTTTGGGTTTGTTCAATCCGTTCGCGAGATATGGGACTTTGATGCTAAGAAATGGTTGAGAAGACAACAAATTTTTCGCAATTCTGCTGCTCCAAACGCTTAACCAGAATGGGCTAGGGAAAAAATACACATACCGTTGTAATCGGGCGAGTTTCTACTTTCAGACGTAACAGGAATTTTTGGGTTAGGTCAATCCGTTCGCGAGATATGGGAGTTTGAAGCCAAGAAATGGTTGAGAAGGCAAAAAATTTTTCGCACTTCTGCTGCTCCAATCGCTTAACCAGAACGGCCTGGTGGAAAAATACACGTACCGCTGTAATCGGGCGAGTTTCTACTTTCAAATGCAATAGGAATTTTTGGGTTAGGTCAATCGGTTCGCGAGATATGGGAGTTTCAAGCTAAGAAATGGTTGAGAAGACTACAAATTTTTCGCAATTCTGCCGCTCCAAACGCTTAACCAGAATGGCCTAGGGAAAAAATACACATACCGTTGTAATCGGGTGAGTGTCTACTTTCAGATGCAATAGGAATGTTTGGGTTAGATCAATCCGTTCGCGAGGTATGGGAGTTTGAAGCCAAGAAATAGTTGAGAAGGCAAAAAATTTTTCGCAATTCTGCTGCTTCAAACGCTTAACCAGAATGGCCTAGGGAAAAAATACAAATACCGTTGTAATTGGGCGAGTTTCTACTTTCAGATGCAATAGGAACTTTTGGGTTAGGTCAATCCGTTCGCGAGATATGGGAGTTTGAAGCCAAGAAATGGTAGAGAAGGCAAAAAATATTTCACAATTCTGCTGCTTCAAACGCTTAACCAGAATGACCTAGGGAAATAATACACGTACCGTTGTAATCGTGCGAGTTTCTACTTTCAAATGCACAAGGAATTTTTGGGTTAGGTCAATCCGTTCGCGAGATATGGGACTTTGAAGCTAAGAAATGGTTGAAAACACAACAAATTTTTCGCACTTCTCCTGCTCCAATCGCTTAACCAGAATGGCCTAGGGAAAAAATACACATACCGTTGTAATCGGGCGAGTTTCTACTTTCAAATGCAATAGGAATTTTTGGGTTAGGTCAATCCGTTCGCGAGATATGAGAGTTTGAAGCTAAGATATGGTTGAGAAGACAACAAATTTTTCGCAAATCTGCTGCTCCAAACGCTTAACCAGAATGACCTAGGGAAAAAATACGCGTACCGTTGTAATCGGGCGAGTTTCTACTTTCAGTTACAATAGGAATTTTTGGGTTAGGTCAATCCGTTCGCGAGATATGGGACTTTGAATCTAAGAAATGGTTGTCAAGACAACAAATTTTTCGCACTTCTGCTGCTCCAATCGCTTAACAAGAGCGGCCTAGGGAAAAAATACACATACCGTTGTAATCGGGCGAGTTTCTACTTTCAGATGCAGTAGGAATTTTTGGGTTAGATCAATCCGTTCGCGAGGTATGGGAGTTTGAAGCCAAGAAATGGTAGAGAAGGCAAAAAATATTTCACAATTCTGCTGCTCCAAACGCTTAACCAGAATGACCTAGGGAAATAATACACGTACCGTTGTAATCGGGCGAGTTTCTACTTTCAAATGCACAAGGAATTTTTGGGTTAGGTCAATCCGTTCGCGAGATATGGGACTTTGAAGCTAAGAAATGGTTGAAAACACAACAAATTTTTCGCACTTCTGCTGCTCCAAACGCTTAACCAGAATGGGCTAGGGAAAAAATACACATACCGTTGTAATCGGGCGAGTTTCTACTTTCAGTTACAATAGGAATTTTTGGGTTAGGTCAATCCGTTCGCGAGATATGGGACTTTGAAGCTAAGAAATGGTTGTCAAGACAACAAATTTTTCGCACTTCTGCTGCTCCAATCGCTTAACCAGAACGGCCTGGTGGAAAAATACACGTACCGCTGTAATCGGGCGAGTTTCTACTTTCAAATGCAATAGGAATTTTTGGGTTAGGTCAATCGGTTCGCGAGATATGGGAGTTTCAAGCTAAGAAATGGTTGAGAAGACAACAAATTTTTCGCAATTCTGCTGCTCCAAACGCTTAACCAGAATGGCCTAGGGAAAAAATACACATACCGTTGTAATCGGGCGAGTTTCTACTTTCAGATGCAATAGGAATTTTTGGGTTATGTCAATCCGTTCGCGAGATATGGGAGTTTGAAGCCAAGAAATGGTTGAGAAGGCAAAAAATTTTTCGCAATTTTGCTGCTCCAAACGCTTAACAAGAATGGCCTAGGGAAAAAGTACAAATACCGTTGTAATTGGGCGAGTTTCTACTTTCAGATGCAATAGGAATTTTTGGGTTAGGTCAATCCGTTCGCGAGATATGGGACTTTGAAGCTAAGAAATGGTTGAAAACACAACAAATTTTTCGCACTTCTCCTGCTCCAATCGCTTAACCAGAATGGCCTAGGGAAAAAATACACATACCTTTGTAATCGGGCGAGTTTCTACTTTCAAATGCAATAGGAATTTTTGGGTTAGGTCAATCCGTTCGCGAGATATGAGAGTTTGAAGCTAAGATATGGTTGAGAAGACAACAAATTTTTCGCAATTCTGCTGCTCCAAACGCTTAACCAGAATGGCCTAGGGAAAAAATACAAATACCGTTGAAATTGGGCGAGTTTCTACTTTCAGATGCAATAGGAATTTTTGGGTTAGGTCAATCCGTTCGCGAGATATGGGACTTTGAAGCTAAGAAATGGTTGTCAAGACAACAAATTTTTCGCACTTCTGCTGCTCCAATCGCTTAACCAGAACGGCCTGGTGGAAAAATACACGTACCGCTGTAATCGGGCGAGTTTCTACTTTCAAATACAATAGGAATTTTTGGGTTAGGTCAATCGGTTCGCGAGATATGGGAGTTTCAAGCTAAGAAATGGTTGAGAAGACAACAAATTTTTCGCAATTCTGCTGCTCCAAACGCTTAACCAGACTGGCCTAGGGAAAAAATACAAATACCGTTGAAATTGGGCGAGTTTCTACTTTCAGATGCAATAGGAATTTTTGGGTTAGGTCAATCCGTTCGCGAGATATGGGACTTTGAAGCTAAGAAATGGTTGTCAAGACAACAAATTTTTCGCACTTCTGCTGCTCCAATCGCTTAACCAGAACGGCCTGGTGGAAAAATACACGTACCGCTGTAATCGGGCGAGTTTCTACTTTCAGATGCAATAGGAATTTTTGGGTTAGGTCAATCCGTTCGCGAGATATGGGAGTTTGAAGCCAAGAAATGGTGGAGAAGGCAAAAAATTTTTCACAATTCTGCTGCTCCAAACGTTTAACCAGAATGTCCTAGGGTAAAAATACACGACCGCTGTAATCGGGCGAGTTTCTACTTTCAGATGCCATAGGAATTTTTGGATTAGGTCAATCCGTTTGCGAGATATGGGAGTTTGAAGCCAAGAAATCGTTGAGATGCCAAAAAATTTGTCGTAATTCTGCTGCTCCAAACGCTTAACCAGAATGGCCTAGGGAAAAAATACGCATACCGTTGTAATCGGGCGAGTTTCTACTTTCAGACGCAGAAGGAATTTTTGGGTTTGTTCAATCCGTTCGCGAGATATGGGACTTTGATGCTAAGAAATGGTTGAGAAGACAACAAATTTTTCGCAATTCTGCTGCTCCAAACGCTTAACCAGAATGGGCTAGGGAAAAAATACACCTACCGGTGTAATCGGGCGAGTTTCTACTTTCAGACGTAACAGGAATTTTTGGGTTAGGTCAATCCGTTCGCGAGATATGGGAGTTTGAAGCCAAGAAATGGTTGAGAAGGCAAAAAATTTTTCGCACTTCTGCTGCTCCAATCGCTTAACCAGAACGGCCTGGTGGAAAAATACACGTACCGCTGTAATCGGGCGAGTTTCTACATTCAAATGCAATACGAATTTTTGGGTTAGGTCAATCGGTTCGCGAGATATGGGAGTTTCAAGCTAAGAAATGGTTGAGAAGACAACAAAATTTTCGCAATTCTGCCGCTCCAAACGCTTAACCAGAATGGCCTAGGGAAAAAATACACATACCGTTGTAATCGGGCGAGTGTCTACTTTCAGATGCAATAGGAATGTTTGGGTTAGATCAATCCGTTCGCGAGGTATGGGAGTTTGAAGCCAAGAAATAGTTGAGAAGGCAAAAAATTTTTCGCAATTCTGCTGCTTCAAACGCTTAACCTGAATGGCCTAGGGAAAAAATACACATACCGTTGTAATCGGGCGAGTTTCTACTTTCAAATGCAATCGGAATTTTTGGATTAGGTCAATCCGTTCGCGAGATATGAGAGCTTGAATCTAAGATATGCTTGAGAAGACAACAAATTTTTCGCAAATCTGCTGCTCCAAACGCCTAACCAGAATGGCCTAGGGAAAAATACGCATACCGTTGTAATCGGGCGAGTTTCTACTTTCAGACGCAATAAGAATTTTTGTGTTAGGTCAATCCGTTCGCGAGATATGGGAGTTTGAAGCGCAGAAATGGTTGAGAAGGCAAAAAATTTTTCGCAATTCTGCTGCTCCAAACGCTTAACAAGAATGGCCTAGGGAAAAAGTACAAATACCGTTGTAATTGGGCGAGTTTCTACTTTCAGATGCAATAGGAATTTTTGGGTTAGGTCAATCCGTTCGCGAGATATGGGAGTTTGAAGCCAAGAAATGGTAGAGAAGGCAAAAAATATTTCACAATTCTGCTGCTCCAAACGCTTAACCAGAATGACCTAGGGAAATAATACACGTACCGTTGTAATCGGGCGAGTTTCTACTTTCAAATGCACAAGGAATTTTTGGGTTAGGTCAATCCGTTCGCGAGATATGGGACTTTGAAGCTAAGAAATGGTTGTCAAGACAACAAATTTTTCGCACTTCTGCTGCTCCAATCGCTTAACCAGAACGGCCTGGTGGAAAAATACACGTACCGCTGTAATCGGGCGAGTTTCTACTTTCAAATGCAATAGGAATTTTTGGGTTAGGTCAATCGTTTCGCGAGATATGGCAGTTTCAAGCTAAGAAATGGTTGAGAAGACCACAAATTTTTCGCAATTCTGCTGCTCCAAACGCTTAACCAGGATGGCCTAGGGAAAAAATACACATACCGTTGTAATCGGGCGAGTTTCTACTTTCAAATGCAATAGGAATTTTTGGATTAGGTCAATCCGTTCGCGAGATATGGGAGTTTGAAGCGCAGAAATGGTTGAGAAGGCAAAAAATTTTTCGCAATTCTGCTGCTCCAAACGCTTAACCAGAATGGCCTAGGGAAAAAATACAAATACCGTTGAAATTGGGCGAGTTTCTACTTTCAGATGCAATAGGAATTTTTGGGTTAGGTCAATCCGTTCGCGAGATATGGGACTTTGAAGCTAAGAAATGGTTGTCAAGACAACAAATTTTTCGCACTTCTGCTGCTCCAATCGCTTAACCAGAACGGCCTGGTGGAAAAATACACGTACCGCTGTAATCGGGCGAGTTTCTACTTTCAAATGCAATAGGAATTTTTGGGTTAGGTCAATCGGTTCGCGAGATATGGGAGTTTCAAGCTAAGAAATGGTTGAGAAGACAACAAATTTTTCGCAATCCTGCTGCTGCAAACGCTTAACCAGAATGGCCTAGGGAAAAAATACACATACCGTTGTAATCGTGCGAGTTTCTACTTTCAAATGCAATAGGAATTTTTGGATTAGGTCAATCCGTTCGCGAGATATGAGAGTTTGAATCTAAGATATGGTTGAGAAGACAACAAATTTTTCGCAAATCTGCTGCTCCAAACGCTTAACCAGAATGGCCTAGGGAAAAAATACACATACCGTTGAAATCGGGCGAGTTTCTACTTTCAGATGCAATAGGAATTTTTGGGTTAGATCAATCCGTTCGCGAGGTATGGGAGTTTGAAGCCAAGAAATGGTTGAGAAGGCAAAAAATTTTTCGCACTTCTCCTGCTCCAATCGCTTAACCAGAATGGCCTAGGGAAAAAATACACATACCGTTGTAATCGGGCGAGTTTCTACTTTCAAATGCAATAGGAATTTTTGGGATAGGTCAATCCGTTGGCGAGATATGGGAGTTTGAAGCGCAGAAATGGTTGAGAAGGCAAAAAATTTTTCGTAATTCTGCTGCTCCAAACGCTTAACCAGAATGGCCTAGGGAAAAAATACGCATACCGTCGTAATCGGGCGAGTTTCTACTTTCAGACGCAGAAGGAATTTTTGGGTTTGTTCAATCCGTTCGCGAGATATGGGACTTTGATGCTAAGAAATGGTTGAGAAGACAACAAATTTTTCGCAATTCTGCTGCTCCAAACGCTTAACCAGAATGGGCTAGGGAAAAAATACACATACCGTTGTAATCGGGCGAGTTTCTACTTTCAAATGCAATAGGAATTTTTGGGTTAGGTCAATCGGTTCGCGAGATATGGGAGTTTCAAGCTAAGAAATGGTTGAGAAGACTACAAATTTTTCGCAATTCTGCCGCTCCAAACGCTTAACCAGAATGGCCTAGGGAAAAAATACACATACCGTTGTAATCGGGTGAGTGTCTACTTTCAGATGCAATGGGAATGTTTGGGTTAGATCAATCCGTTCGCGAGGTATGGGAGTTTGAAGCCAAGAAATAGTTGAGAAGGCAAAAAATTTTTCGCAATTCTGCTGCTTCAAACGCTTAACCAGAATGACCTAGGGAAATAATACACGTACCGTTGTAATCGTGCGAGTTTCTACTTTCAAATGCACAAGGAATTTTTGGGTTAGGTCAATCCGTTCGCGAGATATGGGACTTTGAAGCTAAGAAATGGTTGAAAACACAACAAATTTTTCGCACTTCTGCTGCTCCAAACGCTTAACCAGAATGGGCTAGGGAAAAAATACACATACCGTTGTAATCGGGCGAGTTTCTACTTTCAGTTGCAATAGGAATTTTTGGGTTAGGTCAATCCGTTCGCGAGATATGGGACTTTGAAGCTAAGAAATGGTTGTCAAGACAACAAATTTTTCGCACTTCTGCTGCTCCAATCGCTTAACCAGAACGGCCTGGTGGAAAAATACACGTACCGCTGTAATCGGGCGAGTTTCTACTTTCAAATGCAATAGGAATTTTTGGGTTAGGTCAATCGGTTCGCGAGATATGGGAGTTTCAAGCTAAGAAATGGTTGAGAAGACAACAAATTTTTCGCAATTCTGCTGCTCCAAACGCTTAACCAGAATGGCCTAGGGAAAAAATACACATACCGTTGTAATCGGGCGAGTTTCTACTTTCAGATGCAATAGGAATTTTTGGGTTATGTCAATCCGTTCGCGAGATATGGGAGTTTGAAGCCAAGAAATGGTTGAGAAGGCAAAAAATTTTTCGCAATTTTGCTGCTCCAAACGCTTAACCAGAATGGCCTAGGGAAAAAATACACATACCGTTGTAATTAGGCGAGTTTCTACTTTCAGATGCAATAGGAATTTTTGCGTTATTTCAAACCGTTCTCGAGATATGGGAGTTTGAAGCCAAGAAATGGTGGAGAAGGCAAAAAATTTTTCACAATTCTGCTGCTCCAAACGTTTAACCAGAATGGCCTAGGGAAAAAATAAACGTACCGCTGTAATCGGGCGAGTTTCTACTTTCAGATGCAATAGGAATTTTTGGGTTAGGTCAATCCGTTTGCGAGATATGGGAGTTTGAAGCCAAGAAATCGTTGAGATGCCAAAAAATTTGTCGTAATTCTGCTGCTCCAAACGCTTAACCAGAATGGCCTAGGGAAAAAATACACATACCGTTGTAATCGGGCGAGTGTCTACTTTCAGATGCAATAGGAATTTTTGGGTTAGATCAATCCGTTCGCGAGGTATGGGAGTTTGAAGCCAAGAAATAGTTGAGAAGGCAAAAAATTTTTCGCAATTCTGCTGCTTCAAACGCTTAACCTGAATGGCCTAGGGAAAAAATACACATACCGTCGTAATCGGGCGAGTTTCTACTTTCAAATGCAATAGGAATTTTTGGATTAGGTCAATCCGTTCGCGAGATATGAGAGTTTGAATCTAAGATATGGTTGAGAAGACAACAAATTTTTCGCAATTCTGCTGCTCCAAACGATTAACCAGAATGGCCTAGGGAAAAAATACAAATACCGTTGAAATTGGGCGAGTTTCTACTTTCAGATGCAATAGGAATTTTTGGGTTAGGTCAATCCGTTCGCGAGATATGGGACTTTGAAGCTAAGAAATGGTTGTGAAGACAATAAATTTTTTGCACTTCTGCTGCTCCAATCGCTTAACCAGAACGGCCTGGTGGGAAAATACACGTACCGCTGTAATCGGGCGAGTTTCTACTTTCAAATGCAATAGGAATTTTTGGGTTAGGTCAATCGGTTCGCGAGATATGGGAGTTTCAAGCTAAGAAATGGTTGAGAAGACAACAAATTTTTCGCAATTCTGCTGCTCCAAACGCTTAACCAGAATGGCCTAGGGAAAAAATACACCTACCGTTGTAATCGGGCGAGTTTCTACTTTCAGATGCAGTAGGAATTTTTGGGTTAGATCAATCCGTTCGCGAGGTATGGGAGTTTGAAGCCAAGAAATGGTTGAGAAGGCAAAAAATTTTCGCACTTCTGCTGCTCCAATCGCTTAACCAGAACGGCCTGGTGGAAAAATACACGTACCGCTGTAATCGGGCGAGTTTCTACTTTCAAATGCAATAGGAATTTTTGGGTTAGGTCAATCGTTTCGCGAGATATGGCAGTTTCAAGCTAAGAAATGGTTGAGAAGACAACAAATTTTTCGCAATTCTGCTGCTCCAAACGCTTAACCAGGATGGCCTAGGGAAAAAATACACATACCGTTGTAATCGGGCGAGTTTCTACTTTCAAATGCAATAGGAATTTTTGGATTAGGTCAATCCGTTCGCGAGATATGGGAGTTTGAAGCGCAGAAATGGTTGAGAAGGCAAAAAATTTTTCGCAATTCTGCTGCTCCAAACGCTTAACCAGAATGGCCTAGGGAAAAAATACAAATACCGTTGAAATTGGGCGAGTTTCTACTTTCAGATGCAATAGGAATTTTTGGGTTAGGTCAATCCGTTCGCGAGATATGGGAGTTTGAAGCCAAGAAATGGTTGAGAAGGCAAAAAATTTTTCGCACTTCTGCTGCTCCAATCGCTTAACCAGAACGGCCTGGTGGAAAAATACACGTACCGCTGTAATCGGGCGAGTTTCTACTTTCAAATGCAATAGGAATTTTTGGGTTAGGTCAATCGGTTCGCGAGATATGGGAGTTTCAAGCTAAGAAATGGTTGAGAAGACAACAAATTTTTCGCAATTCTGCCGCTCCAAACGCTTAACCAGAATGGCCTAGGGAAAAAATACACATACCGTTGTAATCGGGTGAGTGTCTACTTTCAGATGCAATAGGAATGTTTGGGTTAGATCAATCCGTTCGCGAGGTATGGGAGTTTGAAGCCAAGAAATAGTTGAGAAGGCAAAAAATTTTTCGCAATTCTGCTGCTTCAAACGCTTAACCTGAATGGCCTAGGGAAAAAATACACATACCGTTGTAATCGGGCGAGTTTCTACTTTCAAATGCAATCGGAATTTTTGGATTAGGTCAATCCGTTCGCGAGATATGAGAGTTTGAATCTAAGATATGGTTGAGAAGACAACAAATTTTTCGCAAATCTGCTGCTCCAAACGCTTAACCAGAATGGCCTAGGGAAAAATACGCATACCGTTGTAATCGGGCGAGTTTCTACTTTCAGACTCAATAAGAATTTTTGTGTTAGGTCAATCCGTTCGCGAGATATGGGAGTTTGAAGCGCAGAAATGGTTGAGAAGGCAAAAAATTTTTCGCACTTCTGCTGCTCCAAACGCTTAACCAGAATGGGCTAGGGAAAAAATACACATACCGTTGTAATCGGGCGAGTTTCTACTTTCAGACGTAACAGGAATTTTTGGGTTAGGTCAAACCGTTCGCGAGATATGGGAGTTTGAAGCCAAGAAATGGTGGAGAAGGCAAAAAATTTTTCACAATTCTGCTGCTCCAAACGTTTAACCAGAATGGCCTAGGGAAAAAATACACGTACCGCTGTAATCGGGCGAGTTTCTACTTTCAAATGCAATAGGAATTTTTGGGTTAGGTCAATCGGTTCGCGAGATATGGGAGTTTCAAGCTAAGAAATGGTTGAGAAGACAACAAATTTTTCGCAATTCTGCCGCTCCAAACGCTTAACCAGAATGGCCTAGGGAAAAAATACACATACCGTTGTAATCGGGTGAGTGTCTACTTTCAGATGCAATAGGAATGTTTGGGTTAGATCAATCCGTTCGCGAGGTATGGGAGTTTGAAGCCAAGAAATAGTTGAGAAGGCAAAAAATTTTTCGCAATTCTGCTGCTTCAAACGCTTAACCTGAATGGCCTAGGGAAAAAATACACATACCGTTGTAATCGGGCGAGTTTCTACTTTCAGACGTAACAGGAATTTTTGGGTTAGGTCAAACCGTTCGCGAGATATGGGAGTTTGAAGCCAAGAAATGGTGGAGAAGGCAAAAAATTTTTCACAATTCTGCTGCTCCAAACGTTTAACCAGAATGGCCTAGGGAAAAAATACACGTACCGCTGTAATCGGGCGAGTTTCTACTTTCAAATGCAATAGGAATTTTTGGGTTAGGTCAATCGGTTCGCGAGATATGGGAGTTTCAAGCTAAGAAATGGTTGAGAAGACAACAAATTTTTCGCAATTCTGCCGCTCCAAACGCTTAACCAGAATGGCCTAGGGAAAAAATACACATACCGTTGTAATCGGGTGAGTGTCTACTTTCAGATGCAATAGGAATGTTTGGGTTAGATCAATCCGTTCGCGAGGTATGGGAGTTTGAAGCCAAGAAATAGTTGAGAAGGCAAAAAATTTTTCGCAATTCTGCTGCTTCAAACGCTTAACCTGAATGGCCTAGGGAAAAAATACACATACCGTTGTAATCGGGCGAGTTTCTACTTTCAAATGCAATCGGAATTTTTGGATTAGGTCAATCCGTTCGCGAGATATGAGAGTTTGAATCTAAGATATGGTTGAGAAGACAACAAATTTTTCGCAAATCTGCTGCTCCAAACGCTTAACCAGAATGGCCTAGGGAAAAATACGCATACCGTTGTAATCGGGCGAGTTTCTACTTTCAGACTCAATAAGAATTTTTGTGTTAGGTCAATCCGTTCGCGAGATATGGGAGTTTGAAGCGCAGAAATGGTTGAGAAGGCAAAAAATTTTTCGCAATTCTGCTGCTCCAAACGCTTAACCAGAATGGCCTAGGGAAAAAATACAAATACCGTTGTAATTGGGCGAGTTTCTACTTTCAGATGCAATAGGAACTTTTGGGTTAGGTCAATCCGTTCGCGAGATATGGGAGTTTGAAGCCAAGAAATGGTAGAGAAGGCAAAAAATATTTCACAATTCTGCTGCTCCAAACGCTTAACCAGAATGACCTAGGGAAATAATACACGTACCGTTGTAATCGGGCGAGTTTCTACTTTCAAATGCACAAGGAATTTTTGGGTTAGGTCAATCCGTTCGCGAGATATGGGACTTTGAAGCTAAGAAATGGTTGAAAACACAACAAATTTTTCGCACTTCTGCTGCTCCAAACGCTTAACCAGAATGGGCTAGGGAAAAAATACACATACCGTTGTAATCGGGCGAGTTTCTACTTTCAGACGTAACAGGAATTTTTGGGTTAGGTCAAACCGTTCGCGAGATATGGGAGCTTGAAGCCAAGAAATGGTGGAGAAGGCAAAAAATTTTTCACAATTCTGCTGCTCCAAACGTTTAACCAGAATGGCCTAGGGAAAAAATACACATACCGTTGTAATCGGGCGAGTTTCTACTTTCAAATGCAATAGGAATTTTTGGGTTAGGTCAATCCGTTCGCGAGATATGAGAGTTTGAAGCTAAGATATGGTTGAGAAGACAACAAATTTTTCGCAAATCTGCTGCTCCAAACGCTTAACCAGAATGGCCTAGGGAAAAAATACACATACCGTTGAAATCGGGCGAGTTTCTACTTTCAGATGCAATAGGAATTTTTGGGTTAGATCAATCCGTTCGCGAGGTATGGGAGTTTGAAGCCAAGAAATGGTTGAGAAGGCAAAAAATTTTTCGCACTTCTCCTGCTCCAATCGCTTAACCAGAATGGCCTAGGGAAAAAATACACATACCGTTGTAATCGGGCGAGTTTCTACTTTCAGACGTAACAGGAATTTTTGGGTTAGGTCAATCCGTTCGCGAGATATGGGAGTTTGAAGCCAAGAAATGGTTGAGAAGGCAAAAAATTTTTCGCAATTCTGCTGCTCCAAACGCTTAACCAGAATGGCCTAGGGAAAAAATACAAATACCGTTGTAATTGGGCGAGTTTCTACTTTCAGATGCAATAGGAACTTTTGGGTTAGGTCAATCTGTTCGCGAGATATGGGAGTTTGAAGCCAAGAAATGGTAGAGAAGGCAAAAAATATTTCACAATTCTGCTGCTCCAAACGCTTAACCAGAATGACCTAGGGAAATAATACACGTACCGTTGTAATCGGGCGAGTTTCTACTTTCAAATGCACAAGGAATTTTTGGGTTAGGTCAATCCGTTCGCGAGATATGGGACTTTGAAGCTAAGAAATGGTTGAAAACACAACAAATTTTTCGCACTTCTGCTGCTCCAAACGCTTAACCAGAATGGGCTAGGGAAAAAATACACATACCGTTGTAATCGGGCGAGTTTCTACTTTCAGACGTAACAGGAATTTTTGGGTTAGGTCAAACCGTTCGCGAGATATGGGAGTTTGAAGCCAAGAAATGGTGGAGAAGGCAAAAAATTTTTCACAATTCTGCTGCTCCAAACGTTTAACCAGAATGGCCTAGGGAAAAAATACACGTACCGCTGTAATCGGGCGAGTTTCTACTTTCAAATGCAATAGGAATTTTTGGGTTAGGTCAATCGGTTCGCGAGATATGGGAGTTTCAAGCTAAGAAATGGTTGAGAAGACAACAAATTTTTCGCAATTCTGCCGCTCCAAACGCTTAACCAGAATGGCCTAGGGAAAAAATACACATACCGTTGTAATCGGGTGAGTGTCTACTTTCAGATGCAATAGGAATGTTTGGGTTAGATCAATCCGTTCGCGAGGTATGGGAGTTTGAAGCCAAGAAATAGTTGAGAAGGCAAAAAATTTTTCGCAATTCTGCTGCTTCAAACGCTTAACCTGAATGGCCTAGGGAAAAAATACACATACCGTTGTAATCGGGCGAGTTTCTACTTTCAAATGCAATCGGAATTTTTGGATTAGGTCAATCCGTTCGCGAGATATGAGAGTTTGAATCTAAGATATGGTTGAGAAGACAACAAATTTTTCGCAAATCTGCTGCTCCAAACGCTTAACCAGAATGGCCTAGGGAAAAATACGCATACCGTTGTAATCGGGCGAGTTTCTACTTTCAGACTCAATAAGAATTTTTGTGTTAGGTCAATCCGTTCGCGAGATATGGGAGTTTGAAGCGCAGAAATGGTTGAGAAGGCAAAAAATTTTTCGCAATTCTGCTGCTCCAAACGCTTAACCAGAATGGCCTAGGGAAAAAATACAAATACCGTTGTAATTGGGCGAGTTTCTACTTTCAGATGCAATAGGAACTTTTGGGTTAGGTCAATCCGTTCGCGAGATATGGGAGTTTGAAGCCAAGAAATGGTAGAGAAGGCAAAAAATATTTCACAATTCTGCTGCTCCAAACGCTTAACCAGAATGACCTAGGGAAATAATACACGTACCGCTGTAATCGGGCGAGTTTCTACTTTCAAATGCACAAGGAATTTTTGGGTTAGGTCAATCCGTTCGCGAGATATGGGACTTTGAAGCTAAGAAATGGTTGAAAACACAACAAATTTTTCGCACTTCTGCTGCTCCAAACGCTTAACCAGAATGGGCTAGGGAAAAAATACACATACCGTTGTAATCGGGCGAGTTTCTACTTTCAGACGTAACAGGAATTTTTGGGTTAGGTCAAACCGTTCGCGAGATATGGGAGCTTGACGCCAAGAAATGGTGGAGAAGGCAAAAAATTTTTCACAATTCTGCTGCTCCAAACGTTTAACCAGAATGGCCTAGGGAAAAAATACACATACCGTTGTAATCGGGCGAGTTTCTACTTTCAAATGCAATAGGAATTTTTGGGTTAGGTCAATTCGTTCGCGAGATATGAGAGTTTGAAGCTAAGATATGGTTGAGAAGACAACAAATTTTTCGCAAATCTGCTGCTCCAAACGCTTAACCAGAATGGCCTAGGGAAAAAATACACATACCGTTGAAATCGGGCGAGTTTCTACTTTCAGATGCAATAGGAATTTTTGGGTTAGATCAATCCGTTCGCGAGGTATGGGAGTTTGAAGCCAAGAAATGGTTGAGAAGGCAAAAAATTTTTCGCACTTCTCCTGCTCCAATCGCTTAACCAGAATGGCCTAGGGAAAAAATACACATACCGTTGTAATCGGGCGAGTTTCTACTTTCAGACGTAACAGGAATTTTTGGGTTAGGTCAAACCGTTCGCGAGATATGGGAGCTTGAAGCCAAGAAATGGTGGAGAAGGCAAAAAATTTTTCACAATTCTGCTGCTCCAAACGTTTAACCAGAATGGCCTAGGGAAAAAATACACATACCGTTGTAATCGGGCGAGTTTCTACTTTCAAATGCAATAGGAATTTTTGGGTTAGGTCAATCCGTTCGCGAGATATGAGAGTTTGAAGCTAAGATATGGTTGAGAAGACAACAAATTTTTCGCAAATCTGCTGCTCCAAACGCTTAACCAGAATGGCCTAGGGAAAACATACACATACCGTTGAAATCGGGCGAGTTTCTACTTTCAGATGCAATAGGAATTTTTGGGTTAGATCAATCCGTTCGCGAGGTATGGGAGTTTGAAGCCAAGAAATGGTTGAGAAGGCAAAAAATTTTTCGCACTTCTCCTGCTCCAATCGCTTAACCAGAATGGCCTAGGGAAAAAATACACATACCGTTGTAATCGGGCGAGTTTCTACTTTCAGACGTAACAGGAATTTTTGGGTTAGGTCAATCCGTTCGCGAGATATGGGAGTTTGAAGCCAAGAAATGGTTGAGAAGGCAAAAAAATTTTCGCACTTCTGCTGCTCCAATCGCTTAACCAGAACGGCCTGGTGGAAAAATACACGTACCGCTGTAATCGGGCGAGTTTCTACTTTCAAATGCAATAGGAATTTTTGGGTTAGGTCAATCGGTTCGCGAGATATGGGAGTTTCAAGCTAAGAAATGGTTGAGAAGACAACAAATTTTTCGCAATTCTGCCGCTCCAAACGCTTAACCAGAATGGCCTAGGGAAAAAATACACATACCGTTGTAATCGGGTGAGTGTCTACTTTCAGATGCAATAGGAATGTTTGGGTTAGATCAATCCGTTCGCGAGGTATGGGAGTTTGAAGCCAAGAAATAGTTGAGAAGGCAAAAAATTTTTCGCAATTCTGCTGCTTCAAACCCTTAACCTGAATGGCCTAGGGAAAAAATACACATACCGTTGTAATCGGGCGAGTTTCTACTTTCAAATGCAATCGGAATTTTTGGATTAGGTCAATCCGTTCGCGAGATATGAGAGTTTGAATCTAAGATATGGTTGAGAAGACAACAAATTTTTCGCAAATCTGCTGCTCCAAACGCTTAACCAGAATGGACTAGGGAAAAATACGCATACCGTTGTAATCGGGCGAGTTTCTACTTTCAGACTCAATAAGAATTTTTGTGTTAGGTCAATCCGTTCGCGAGATATGGGAGTTTGAAGCGCAGAAATGGTTGAGAAGGCAAAAAATTTTTCGCAATTCTGCTGCTCCAAACGCTTAACCAGAATGGCCTAGGGAAAAAATACAAATACCGTTGTAATTGGGCGAGTTTCTACTTTCAGATGCAATAGGAACTTTTGGGTTAGGTCAATCTGTTCGCGAGATATGGGAGTTTGAAGCCAAGAAATGGTAGAGAAGGCAAAAAATATTTCACAATTCTGCTGCTCCAAACGCTTAACCAGAATGACCTAGGGAAATAATACACGTACCGTTGTAATCGGGCGAGTTTCTACTTTCAAATGCACAAGGAATTTTTGGGTTAGGTCAATCCGTTCGCGAGATATGGGACTTTGAAGCTAAGAAATGGTTGAAAACACAACAAATTTTTCGCACTTCTGCTGCTCCAAACGCTTAACCAGAATGGGCTAGGGAAAAAATACACATACCGTTGTAATCGGGCGAGTTTCTACTTTCAGACGTAACAGGAATTTTTGGGTTAGGTCAAACCGTTCGCGAGACATGGGAGTTTGAAGCCAAGAAATGGTGGAGAAGGCAAAAAATTTTTCACAATTCTGCTGCTCCAAACGTTTAACCAGAAAGGCCTAGGGAAAAAATACACGTACCGCTGTAATCGGGCGAGTTTCTACTTTCAAATGCAATAGGAATTTTTGGGTTAGGTCAATCGGTTCGCGAGATATGGGAGTTTCAAGCTAAGAAATGGTTGAGAAGACAACAAATTTTTCGCAATTCTGCTGCTCCAAACGCTTAACCAGAATGGCCTAGGGAAAAAATACACATACCGTTGTAATCGGGCGAGTGTCTACTTTCAGATGCAATAGGAATTTTTGGGTTAGATCCATCCGTTCGCGAGGTATGGGAGTTTGAAGCCAAGAAATAGTTGAGAAGGCAAAAAATTTTTCGCAATTCTGCTGCTTCAAACGCTTAACCTGAATGGCCTAGGGAAAAAATACACATACCGTCGAAATCGGGCGAGTTTCTACTTTCAAATGCAATCGGAATTTTTGGATTAGGTCAATCCGTTCGCGAGATATGAGAGTTTGAATCTAAGATATGGTTGAGAAGACAACAAATTTTTCGCAAATCTGCTGCTCCAAACGCTTAACCAGAATGACCTAGGGAAAAAATACGCGTACCGTTGTAATCGGGCGTGTTTCTACTTTCAGTTACAATAGGAATTTTTGGGTTAGGTCAATCCGTTCGCGAGATATGGGAGTTTGAATCTAAGATATGGTTGAGAAGACAACAAATTTTTCGCAATTCTGCTGCTCCAAACGCTTAACCAGAATGGCCTAGGGAAAAAATACAAATACCGTTGAAATTGGGCGAGTTTCTTCTTTCAGATGCAATAGGAATTTTTGGGTTAGGTCAATCCGTTCGCGAGATATGGGACTTTGAAGCTAAGAAATGGTTGAAAACACAACAAATTTTTCGCACTTCTGCTGCTCCAAACGCTTAACCAGAATGGGCTAGGGAAAAAATACACATACCGTTGTAATCGGGCGAGTTTCTACTTTCAGACGTAACAGGAATTTTTGGGTTAGGTCAAACCGTTCGCGAGATATGGGAGTTTGAAGCCAAGAAATGGTGGAGAAGGCAAAAAATTTTTCACAATTCTGCTGCTCCAAACGTTTAACCAGAAAGGCCTAGGGAAAAAATACACGTACCGCTGTAATCGGGCGAGTTTCTACTTTCAAATGCAATAGGAATTTTTGGGTTAGGTCAATCGGTTCGCGAGATATGGGAGTTTCAAGCTAAGAAATGGTTGAGAAGACAACAAATTTTTCGCAATTCTGCTGCTCCAAACGCTTAACCAGAATGGCCTAGGGAAAAAATACACATACCGTTGTAATCGGGCGAGTGTCTACTTTCAGATGCAATAGGAATTTTTGGGTTAGATCCATCCGTTCGCGAGGTATGGGAGTTTGAAGCCAAGAAATAGTTGAGAAGGCAAAAAATTTTTCGCAATTCTGCTGCTTCAAACGCTTAACCTGAATGGCCTAGGGAAAAAATACACATACCGTCGAAATCGGGCGAGTTTCTACTTTCAAATGCAATCGGAATTTTTGGATTAGGTCAATCCGTTCGCGAGATATGAGAGTTTGAATCTAAGATATGGTTGAGAAGACAACAAATTTTTCGCAAATCTGCTGCTCCAAACGCTTAACCAGAATGACCTAGGGAAAAAATACGCGTACCGTTGTAATCGGGCGTGTTTCTACTTTCAGTTACAATAGGAATTTTTGGGTTAGGTCAATCCGTTCGCGAGATATGGGAGTTTGAATCTAAGATATGGTTGAGAAGACAACAAATTTTTCGCAATTCTGCTGCTCCAAACGCTTAACCAGAATGGCCTAGGGAAAAAATACAAATACCGTTGAAATTGGGCGAGTTTCTTCTTTCAGATGCAATAGGAATTTTTGGGTTAGGTCAATCCGTTCGCGAGATATGGGACTTTGAAGCTAAGAAATGGTTGTCAAGACAATAAATTTTTCGCACTTCTGCTGCTCCAATCGCTTAACCAGAACGGCCTGGTGGAAAAATACACGTACCGCTGTAATCGGGCGAGTTTCTACTTTCAAATGCAATAGGAATTTTTGGGTTAGGTCAATCGGTTCGCGAGATATGGGAGTTTCAAGCTAAGAAATGGTTGAGAAGACAACAAATTTTTCGCAATTCTGCTGCTCCAAACGCTTAACCAGAATGGCCTAGGGAAAAAATACACATACCGTTGTAATCGGGCGAGTTTCTACTTTCAGATGCAGTAGGAATTTTTGGGTTAGATCAATCCGTTCGCGAGGTATGGGAGTTTGAAGCCAAGAAATGGTTGAGAAGGCAAAAAATTTTTCGCACTTCTGCTGCTCCAAACGCTTAACCAGAATGGCCTAAGGAAAAAAAAAAAATACCGTTGAAATTGGGCGAGTTTCTACTTTCAGATGCAATAGGAATTTTTGGGTTAGGTCAATCCGTTCGCGAGATATGGGACTTTGAAGCTAAGAAATGGTTGTCAAGACAACAAATTTTTCGCACTTCTGCTGCTCCAATCGCTTAACCAGAACGGCCTGGTGGAAAAATACACGTACCGCTGTAATCGGGCGAGTTTCTACTTTCAAATGCAATAGGAATTTTTGGGTTAGGTCAATCGGTTCGCGAGATATGGGAGTTTCAAGCTAAGAAATGGTTGAGAAGACAACAAATTTTTCGCAATCCTGCTGCTCCAAACGCTTAACCAGAATGGCCTAGGGAAAAAATACACATACCGTTGTAATCGTGCGAGATTCTACTTTCAAATGCAATAGGAATTTTTGGATTAGGTCAATCCGTTCGCGAGTTATGAGAGTTTGAATCTAAGATATGGTTGAGAAGACAACAAATTTTTCGCAAATCTGCTGCTCCAAACGCTTAACCAGAATGGCCTAGGGAAAAAATACACATACCGTTGAAATCGGGCGAGTTTCTACTTTCAGACTCAATAAGAATTTTTGTGTTAGGTCAATCCGTTCGCGAGATATGGGAGTTTGAAGCGCAGAAATGGTTGAGAAGGCAAAAAAATTTTCGCACTTCTGCTGCTCCAATCGCTTAACCAGAACGGCCTGGTGGAAAAAAACACGTACCGCTGTAATCGGGCGAGTTTCTACTTTAAAATGCAATAGGAATTTTTGGGTTAGGTCAATCGGTTCGCGAGATATGGGAGTTTCAAGCTAAGAAATGGTTGAGAAGACAACAAATTTTTCGCAATTCTGCCGCTCCAAACGCTTAACCAGAATGGCCTAGGGAAAAAATACACATACCGTTGTAATCGGGTGAGTGTCTACTTTCAGATGCAATAGGAATGTTTGGGTTAGATCAATCCGTTCGCGAGGTATGGGAGTTTGAAGCCAAGAAATAGTTGAGAAGGCAAAAAATTTTTCGCAATTCTGCTGCTTCAAACGCTTAACCTGAATGGCCTAGGGAAAAAATACACATACCGTTGTAATCGGGCGAGTTTCTACTTTCAAATGCAATCGGAATTTTTGGATTAGGTCAATCCGTTCGCGAGATATGAGAGTTTGAATCTAAGATATGGTTGAGAAGACAACAAATTTTTCGCAAATCTGCTGCTCCAAACGCTTAACCAGAATGGCCTAGGGAAAAATACGCATACCGTTGTAATCGGGCGAGTTTCTACTTTCAGACTCAATAAGAATTTTTGTGTTAGGTCAATCCGTTCGCGAGATATGGGAGTTTGAAGCGCAGAAATGGTTGAGAAGGCAAAACATTTTTCGCAATTCTGCTGCTCCAAACGCTTAACCAGAATGGCCTAGGGAAAAAATACAAATACCGTTGTAATTGGGCGAGTTTCTACTTTCAGATGCAATAGGAACTTTTGGGTTAGGTCAATCCGTTCGCGAGATATGGGAGTTTGAAGCCAAGAAATGGTAGAGAAGGCAAAAAATATTTCACAATTCTGCTGCTCCAAACGCTTAACCAGAATGACCTAGGGAAATAATACACGTACCGCTGTAATCGGGCGAGTTTCTACTTTCAAATGCACAAGGAATTTTTGGGTTAGGTCAATCCGTTCGCGAGATATGGGACTTTGAAGCTAAGAAATGGTTGAAAACACAACAAATTTTTCGCACTTCTGCTGCTCCAAACGCTTAACCAGAATGGGCTAGGGAAAAAATACACATACCGTTGAAATCGGGCGAGTTTCTACTTTCAGATGCAATAGGAATTTTTGGGTTAGATCAATCCGTTCGCGAGGTATGGGAGTTTGAAGCCAAGAAATGGTTGAGAAGGCAAAAAATTTTTCGCACTTCTCCTGCTCCAATCGCTTAACCAGAATGGCCTAGGGAAAAAATACACATACCGTTGTAATCGGGCGAGTTTCTACTTTCAGACGTAACAGGAATTTTTGGGTTAGGTCAAACCGTTCGCGAGATATGGGAGCTTGAAGCCAAGAAATGGTGGAGAAGGCAAAAAATTTTTCACAATTCTGCTGCTCCAAACGTTTAACCAGAATGGCCTAGGGAAAAAATACACATACCGTTGTAATCGGGCGAGTTTCTACTTTCAAATGCAATAGGAATTTTTGGGTTAGGTCAATCCGTTCGCGAGATATGAGAGTTTGAAGCTAAGATATGGTTGAGAAGACAACAAATTTTTCGCAAATCTGCTGCTCCAAACGCTTAACCAGAATGGCCTAGGGAAAAAATACACATACCGTTGAAATCGGGCGAGTTTCTACTTTCAGATGCAATAGGAATTTTGGGTTAGATCAATCCGTTCGCGAGGTATGGGAGTTTGAAGCCAAGAAATGGTTGAGAAGGCAAAAATTTTTCGCACTTCTCCTGCTCCAATCGCTTAACCAGAACGGCCTGGTGGAAAAATACACGTACCGCTGTAATCGGGCGAGTTTCTACTTTCAAATGCAATAGGAATTTTTGGGTTAGGTCAATCGGTTCGCGAGATATGGGAGTTTCAAGCTAAGAAATGGTTGAGAAGACAACAAATTTTTCGCAATTCTGCCGCTCCAAACGCTTAACCAGAATGGCCTAGGGAAAAAATACACATACCGTGTAATCGGGCGAGTTTCTACTTTCAGACGTAACAGGAATTTTTGGGTTAGGTCAAACCGTTCGCGAGATATGGGAGTTTGAAGCCAAGAAATGGTGGAGAAGGCAAAAAATTTTTCACAAATCTGCTGCTCCAAACGTTTAACCAGAATGGCCTAGGGAAAAAATACACGTACCGCTGTAATCGGGCGAGTTTCTACTTTCAAATGCAATAGGAATTTTTGGGTTAGGTCAATCGGTTCGCGAGATATGGGAGTTTCAAGCTAAGAAATGGTTGAGAAGACAACAAATTTTTCGCAATTCTGCCGCTCCAAACGCTTAACCAGAATGCCTAGGGTAAAATACACATACCGTTGTAATCGGGTGAGTGTCTACTTTCAGATGCAATAGGAATGTTTGGGTTAGATCAATCCGTTCGCGAGGTATGGGAGTTTGAAGCCAAGAAATAGTTGAGAAGGCAAAAATTTTTCGCAATTCTGCTGCTTCAAACGCTTAACCTGAATGGCCTAGGGAAAAAATACACATACCGTTGTAATCGGGCGAGTTTCTACTTTCAAATGCAATCGGAATTTTTTGGATTAGGTCAATCCGTTCGCGAGATATGAGAGTTTGAATCTAAGATATGGTTGAGAAGACAACAAATTTTTCGCAAATCTGCTGCTCCAAACGCTTAACCAGAATGGCCTAGGGAAAAATACGCATACCGTTGTAATCGGGCGAGTTTCTACTTTCAGACTCAATAAGAATTTTTGTGTTAGGTCAATCCGTTCGCGAGATATGGGAGTTTGAAGCGCAGAAATGGTTGAGAAGGCAAAAAATTTTCGCAATTCTGCTGCTCCAAACGCTTAACCAGAATGGCCTAGGGAAAAAAATACAAATACCGTTGTAATTGGGCGAGTTTCTACTTTCAGATGCAATAGGAACTTTTGGGTTAGGTCAATCCGTTCGCGAGATATGGGAGTTTGAAGCCAAGAAATGGTAGAGAAGGCAAAAAATATTTCACAATTCTGCTGCTCCAAACGCTTAACCAGAATGACCTAGGGAAATAATACACGTACCGTTGTAATCGGGCGAGTTTCTACTTTCAAATGCACAAGGAATTTTTGGGTTAGGTCAATCCGTTCGCGAGATATGGGACTTTGAAGCTAAGAAATGGTTGAAAACACAACAAATTTTTCGCACTTCTGCTGCTCCAAACGCTTAACCAGAATGGGCTAGGGAAAAAATACACATACCGTTGTAATCGGGCGAGTTTCTACTTTCAGACGTAACAGGAATTTTTGGGTTAGGTCAAACCGTTCGCGAGATATGGGAGCTTGAAGCCAAGAAATGGTGGAGAAGGCAAAAAATTTTTCACAATTCTGCTGCTCCAAACGTTTAACCAGAATGGCCTAGGGAAAAAATACACATACCGTTGTAATCGGGCGAGTTTCTACTTTCAAATGCAATAGGAATTTTTGGGTTAGGTCAATCCGTTCGCGAGATATGAGAGTTTGAAGCTAAGATATGGTTGAGAAGACAACAAATTTTTCGCAAATCTGCTGCTCCAAACGCTTAACCAGAATGGCCTAGGGAAAAAATACACATACCGTTGAAATCGGGCGAGTTTCTACTTTCAGATGCAATAGGAATTTTTGGGTTAGATCAATCCGTTCGCGAGGTATGGGAGTTTGAAGCCAAGAAATGGTTGAGAAGGCAAAAAATTTTTCGCACTTCTCCTGCTCCAAACGTTTAACCAGAATGGCCTAGGGAAAAAATACACGTACCGCTGTAATCGGGCGAGTTTCTACTTTCAAATGCAATAGGAATTTTTGGGTTAGGTCAATCCGTTCGCGAGATATGAGAGTTTGAAGCTAAGATATGGTTGAGAAGACAACAAATTTTTCGCAAATCTGCTGCTCCAAACGCTTAACCAGAATGGCCTAGGGAAAAAATACACATACCGTTGAAATCGGGCGAGTTTCTACTTTCAGATGCAATAGGAATTTTTGGGTTAGATCAATCCGTTCGCGAGGTATGGGAGTTTGAAGCCAAGAAATGGTTGAGAAGGCAAAAAATTTTTCGCACTTCTCCTGCTCCAATCGCTTAACCAGAATGGCCTAGGGAAAAAATACACATACCGTTGTAATCGGGCGAGTTTCTACTTTCAGACGTAACAGGAATTTTTGGGTTAGGTCAATCCGTTCGCGAGATATGGGAGTTTGAAGCCAAGAAATGGTTGAGAAGGCAAAAAAATTTTCGCACTTCTGCTGCTCCAATCGCTTAACCAGAACGGCCTGGTGGAAAAATACACGTACCGCTGTAATCGGGCGAGTTTCTACTTTCAAATGCAATAGGAATTTTTGGGTTAGGTCAATCGGTTCGCGAGATATGGGAGTTTCAAGCTAAGAAATGGTTGAGAAGACAACAAATTTTTCGCAATTCTGCCGCTCCAAACGCTTAACCAGAATGGCCTAGGGAAAAAATACACATACCGTTGTAATCGGGTGAGTGTCTACTTTCAGATGCAATAGGAATGTTTGGGTTAGATCAATCCGTTCGCGAGGTATGGGAGTTTGAAGCCAAGAAATAGTTGAGAAGGCAAAAAATTTTTCGCAATTCTGCTGCTTCAAACGCTTAACCTGAATGGCCTAGGGAAAAAATACACATACCGTTGTAATCGGGCGAGTTTCTACTTTCAAATGCAATCGGAATTTTTGGATTAGGTCAATCCGTTCGCGAGATATGAGAGTTTGAATCTAAGATATGGTTGAGAAGACAACAAATTTTTCGCAAATCTGCTGCTCCAAACGCTTAACCAGAATGGCCTAGGGAAAAATACGCATACCGTTGTAATCGGGCGAGTTTCTACTTTCAGACTCAATAAGAATTTTTGTGTTAGGTCAATCCGTTCGCGAGATATGGGAGTTTGAAGCGCAGAAATGGTTGAGAAGGCAAAAAATTTTTCGCAATTCTGCTGCTCCAAACGCTTAACCAGAATGGCCTAGGGAAAAAATACAAATACCGTTGTAATTGGGCGAGTTTCTACTTTCAGATGCAATAGGAACTTTTGGGTTAGGTCAATCTGTTCGCGAGATATGGGAGTTTGAAGCCAAGAAATGGTAGAGAAGGCAAAAAATATTTCACAATTCTGCTGCTCCAAACGCTTAACCAGAATGACCTAGGGAAATAATACACGTACCGTTGTAATCGGGCGAGTTTCTACTTTCAAATGCACAAGGAATTTTTGGGTTAGGTCAATCCGTTCGCGAGATATGGGACTTTGAAGCTAAGAAATGGTTGAAAACACAACAAATTTTTCGCACTTCTGCTGCTCCAAACGCTTAACCAGAATGGGCTAGGGAAAAAATACACATACCGTTGTAATCGGGCGAGTTTCTACTTTCAGACGTAACAGGAATTTTTGGGTTAGGTCAAACCGTTCGCGAGATATGGGAGTTTGAAGCCAAGAAATGGTGGAGAAGGCAAAAAATTTTTCACAATTCTGCTGCTCCAAACGTTTAACCAGAATGGCCTAGGGAAAAAATACACGTACCGCTGTAATCGGGCGAGTTTCTACTTTCAAATGCAATAGGAATTTTTGGGTTAGGTCAATCGGTTCGCGAGATATGGGAGTTTCAAGCTAAGAAATGGTTGAGAAGACAACAAATTTTTCGCAATTCTGCCGCTCCAAACGCTTAACCAGAATGGCCTAGGGAAAAAATACACATACCGTTGTAATCGGGTGAGTGTCTACTTTCAGATGCAATAGGAATGTTTGGGTTAGATCAATCCGTTCGCGAGGTATGGGAGTTTGAAGCCAAGAAATAGTTGAGAAGGCAAAAAATTTTTCGCAATTCTGCTGCTTCAAACGCTTAACCTGAATGGCCTAGGGAAAAAATACACATACCGTTGTAATCGGGCGAGTTTCTACTTTCAAATGCAATCGGAATTTTTGGATTAGGTCAATCCGTTCGCGAGATATGAGAGTTTGAATCTAAGATATGGTTGAGAAGACAACAAATTTTTCGCAAATCTGCTGCTCCAAACGCTTAACCAGAATGGCCTAGGGAAAAATACGCATACCGTTGTAATCGGGCGAGTTTCTACTTTCAGACTCAATAAGAATTTTTGTGTTAGGTCAATCCGTTCGCGAGATATGGGAGTTTGAAGCGCAGAAATGGTTGAGAAGGCAAAAAATTTTTCGCAATTCTGCTGCTCCAAACGCTTAACCAGAATGGCCTAGGGAAAAAATACAAATACCGTTGTAATTGGGCGAGTTTCTACTTTCAGATGCAATAGGAACTTTTGGGTTAGGTCAATCCGTTCGCGAGATATGGGAGTTTGAAGCCAAGAAATGGTAGAGAAGGCAAAAAATATTTCACAATTCTGCTGCTCCAAACGCTTAACCAGAATGACCTAGGGAAATAATACACGTACCGTTGTAATCGGGCGAGTTTCTACTTTCAAATGCACAAGGAATTTTTGGGTTAGGTCAATCCGTTCGCGAGATATGGGACTTTGAAGCTAAGAAATGGTTGAAAACACAACAAATTTTTCGCACTTCTGCTGCTCCAAACGCTTAACCAGAATGGGCTAGGGAAAAAATACACATACCGTTGTAATCGGGCGAGTTTCTACTTTCAGACGTAACAGGAATTTTTGGGTTAGGTCAAACCGTTCGCGAGATATGGGAGCTTGACGCCAAGAAATGGTGGAGAAGGCAAAAAATTTTTCACAATTCTGCTGCTCCAAACGTTTAACCAGAATGGCCTAGGGAAAAAATACACATACCGTTGTAATCGGGCGAGTTTCTACTTTCAAATGCAATAGGAATTTTTGGGTTAGGTCAATCCGTTCGCGAGATATGACAGTTTGAAGCTAAGATATGGTTGAGAAGACAACAAATTTTTCGCAAATCTGCTGCTCCAAACGCTTAACCAGAATGGCCTAGGGAAAAAATACACATACCGTTGAAATCGGGCGAGTTTCTACTTTCAGATGCAATAGGAATTTTTGGGTTAGATCAATCCGTTCGCGAGGTATGGGAGTTTGAAGCCAAGAAATGGTTGAGAAGGCAAAAAATTTTTCGCACTTCTCCTGCTCCAATCGCTTAACCAGAATGGCCTAGGGAAAAAATACACATACCGTTGTAATCGGACGAGTTTCTACTTTCAGACGTAACAGGAATTTTTGGGTTAGGTCAATCCGTTCGCGAGATATGGGAGTTTGAAGCCAAGAAATGGTTGAGAAGGCAAAAAAATTTTCGCACTTCTGCTGCTCCAATCGCTTAACCAGAACGGCCTGGTGGAAAAATACACGTACCGCTGTAATCGGGCGAGTTTCTACTTTCAAATGCAATAGGAATTTTTGGGTTAGGTCAATCGGTTCGCGAGATATGGGAGTTTCAAGCTAAGAAATGGTTGAGAAGACAACAAATTTTTCGCAATTCTGCCGCTCCAAACGCTTAACCAGAATGGCCTAGGGAAAAAATACACATACCGTTGTAATCGGGTGAGTGTCTACTTTCAGATGCAATAGGAATGTTTGGGTTAGATCAATCCGTTCGCGAGGTATGGGAGTTTGAAGCCAAGAAATAGTTGAGAAGGCAAAAAATTTTTCGCAATTCTGCTGCTTCAAACGCTTAACCTGAATGGCCTAGGGAAAAAATACACATACCGTTGTAATCGGGCGAGTTTCTACTTTCAAATGCAATCGGAATTTTTGGATTAGGTCAATCCGTTCGCGAGATATGAGAGTTTGAATCTAAGATATGGTTGAGAAGACAACAAATTTTTCGCAAATCTGCTGCTCCAAACGCTTAACCAGAATGGCCTAGGGAAAAATACGCATACCGTTGTAATCGGGCGAGTTTCTACTTTCAGACTCAATAAGAATTTTTGTGTTAGGTCAATCCGTTCGCGAGATATGGGAGTTTGAAGCGCAGAAATGGTTGAGAAGGCAAAAAATTTTTCGCAATTCTGCTGCTCCAAACGCTTAACCAGGATGGCCTAGGGAAAAAATACAAATACCGTTGTAATTGGGCGAGTTTCTACTTTCAGATGCAATAGGAACTTTTGGGTTAGGTCAATCCGTTCGCGAGATATGGGAGTTTGAAGCCAAGAAATGGTAGAGAAGGCAAAAAATATTTCACAATTCTGCTGCTCCAAACGCTTAACCAGAATGACCTAGGGAAATAATACACGTACCGTTGTAATCGGGCGAGTTTCTACTTTCAAATGCACAAGGAATTTTTGGGTTAGGTCAATCCGTTCGCGAGATATGGGACTTTGAAGCTAAGAAATGGTTGAAAACACAACAAATTTTTCGCACTTCTGCTGCTCCAAACGCTTAACCAGAATGGGCTAGGGAAAAAATACACATACCGTTGTAATCGGGCGAGTTTCTACTTTCAGACGTAACAGGAATTTTTGGGTTAGGTCAAACCGTTCGCGAGATATGGGAGTTTGAAGCCAAGAAATGGTTGAGAAGGCAAAAAAATTTTCGCACTTCTGCTGCTCCAATCGCTTAACCAGAACGGCCTGGTGGAAAAATACACGTACCGCTGTAATCGGGCGAGTTTCTACTTTCAAATGCAATAGGAATTTTTGGGTTAGGTCAATCGGTTCGCGAGATATGGGAGTTTCAAGCTAAGAAATGGTTGAGAAGACAACAAATTTTTCGCAATTCTGCCGCTCCAAACGCTTAACCAGAATGGCCTAGGGAAAAAATACACATACCGTTGTAATCGGGTGAGTGTCTACTTTCAGATGCAATAGGAATGTTTGGGTTAGATCAATCCGTTCGCGAGGTATGGGAGTTTGAAGCCAAGAAATAGTTGAGAAGGCAAAAAATTTTTCGCAAATCTGCTGCTCCAAACGCTTAACCAGAATGGCCTAGGGAAAAAATACACATACCGTTGAAATCGGGCGAGTTTCTACTTTCAGACTCAATAAGAATTTTTGTGTTAGGTCAATCCGTTCGCGAGATATGGGAGTTTGAAGCGCAGAAATGGTTGAGAAGGCAAAAAATTTTTCGCACTTCTCCTGCTCCAATCGCTTAACCAGAATGGCCTAGGGAAAAAATACACATACCGTTGTAATCGGGCGAGTTTCTACTTTCAGACGTAACAGGAATTTTTGGGTTAGGTCAATCCGTTCGCGAGATATGGGAGTTTGAAGCCAAGAAATGGTTGAGAAGGCAAAAAAATTTTCGCACTTCTGCTGCTCCAATCGCTTAACCAGAACGGCCTGGTGGAAAAAAACACGTACCGCTGTAATCGGGCGAGTTTCTACTTTCAAATGCAATAGGAATTTTTGGGTTAGGTCAATCGGTTCGCGAGATATGGGAGTTTCAAGCTAAGAAATGGTTGAGAAGACAACAAATTTTTCGCAATTCTGCCGCTCCAAACGCTTAACCAGAATGGCCTAGGGAAAAAACACACATACCGTTGTAATCGGGTGAGTGTCTACTTTCAGATGCAATAGGAATGTTTGGGTTAGATCAATCCGTTCGCGAGGTATGGGAGTTTGAAGCCAAGAAATGGTTGAGAAGGCAAAAAAATTTTCGCACTTCTGCTGCTCCAATCGCTTAACCAGAACGGCCTGGTGGAAAAATACACGTACCGCTGTAATCGGGCGAGTTTCTACTTTCAAATGCAATAGGAATTTTTGGGTTAGGTCAATCGGTTCGCGAGATATGGGAGTTTCAAGCTAAGAAATGGTTGAGAAGACAACAAATTTTTCGCAATTCTGCCGCTCCAAACGCTTAACCAGAATGGCCTAGGGAAAAAATACACATACCGTTGTAATCGGGTGAGTGTCTACTTTCAGATGCAATAGGAATGTTTGGGTTAGATCAATCCGTTCGCGAGGTATGGGAGTTTGAAGCCAAGAAATAGTTGAGAAGGCAAAAAATTTTTCGCAAATCTGCTGCTCCAAACGCTTAACCAGAATGGCCTAGGGAAAAAATACACATACCGTTGAAATCGGGCGAGTTTCTACTTTCAGACTCAATAAGAATTTTTGTGTTAGGTCAATCCGTTCGCGAGATATGGGAGTTTGAAGCGCAGAAATGGTTGAGAAGGCAAAAAATTTTTCGCACTTCTCCTGCTCCAATCGCTTAACCAGAATGGCCTAGGGAAAAAATACACATACCGTTGTAATCGGGCGAGTTTCTACTTTCAGACGTAACAGGAATTTTTGGGTTAGGTCAATCCGTTCGCGAGATATGGGAGTTTGAAGCCAAGAAATGGTTGAGAAGGCAAAAAAATTTTCGCACTTCTGCTGCTCCAATCGCTTAACCAGAACGGCCTGGTGGAAAAAAACACGTACCGCTGTAATCGGGCGAGTTTCTACTTTCAAATGCAATAGGAATTTTTGGGTTAGGTCAATCGGTTCGCGAGATATGGGAGTTTCAAGCTAAGAAATGGTTGAGAAGACAACAAATTTTTCGCAATTCTGCCGCTCCAAACGCTTAACCAGAATGGCCTAGGGAAAAAACACACATACCGTTGTAATCGGGTGAGTGTCTACTTTCAGATGCAATAGGAATGTTTGGGTTAGATCAATCCGTTCGCGAGGTATGGGAGTTTGAAGCCAAGAAATAGTTGAGAAGGCAAAAAATTTTTCGCAATTCTGCTGCTTCAAACGCTTAACCTGAATGGCCTAGGGAAAAAATACACATACCGTTGTAATCGGGCGAGTTTCTACTTTCAAATGCAATCGGAATTTTTGGATTAGGTCAATCCGTTCGCGAGATATGAGAGTTTGAATCTAAGATATGGTTGAGAAGACAACAAATTTTTCGCAAATCTGCTGCTCCAAACGCTTAACCAGAATGGCCTAGGGAAAAATACGCATACCGTTGTAATCGGGCGAGTTTCTACTTTCAGACTCAATAAGAATTTTTGTGTTAGGTCAATCCGTTCGCGAGATATGGGAGTTTGAAGCGCAGAAATGGTTGAGAAGGCAAAAAATTTTTCGCAATTCTGCTGCTCCAAACGCTTAACCAGAATGGCCTAGGGAAAAAATACAAATACCGTTGTAATTGGGCGAGTTTCTACTTTCAGATGCAATAGGAACTTTTGGGTTAGGTCAATCTGTTCGCGAGATATGGGAGTTTGAAGCCAAGAAATGGTAGAGAAGGCAAAAAATATTTCACAATTCTGCTGCTCCAAACGCTTAACCAGAATGACCTAGGGAAATAATACACGTACCGTTGTAATCGGGCGAGTTTCTACTTTCAAATGCACAAGGAATTTTTGGGTTAGGTCAATCCGTTCGCGAGATATGGGACTTTGAAGCTAAGAAATGGTTGAAAACACAACAAATTTTTCGCACTTCTGCTGCTCCAAACGCTTAACCAGAATGGGCTAGGGAAAAAATACACATACCGTTGTAATCGGGCGAGTTTCTACTTTCAGACGTAACAGGAATTTTTGGGTTAGGTCAAACCGTTCGCGAGATATGGGAGTTTGAAGCCAAGAAATGGTGGAGAAGGCAAAAAATTTTTCACAATTCTGCTGCTCCAAACGTTTAACCAGAATGGCCTAGGGAAAAAATACACGTACCGCTGTAATCGGGCGAGTTTCTACTTTCAAATGCAATAGGAATTTTTGGGTTAGGTCAATCGGTTCGCGAGATATGGGAGTTTCAAGCTAAGAAATGGTTGAGAAGACAACAAATTTTTCGCAATTCTGCCGCTCCAAACGCTTAACCAGAATGGCCTAGGGAAAAAATACACATACCGTTGTAATCGGGTGAGTGTCTACTTTCAAATGCAATCGGAATTTTTGGATTAGGTCAATCCGTTCGCGAGATATGAGAGTTTGAATCTAAGATATGGTTGAGAAGACAACAAATTTTTCGCAAATCTGCTGCTCCAAACGCTTAACCAGAATGGCCTAGGGAAAAATACGCATACCGTTGTAATCGGGCGAGTTTCTACTTTCAGACTCAATAAGAATTTTTGTGTTAGGTCAATCCGTTCGCGAGATATGGGAGTTTGAAGCGCAGAAATGGTTGAGAAGGCAAAAAATTTTTCGCAATTCTGCTGCTCCAAACGCTTAACCAGAATGGCCTAGGGAAAAAATACAAATACCGTTGTAATTGGGCGAGTTTCTACTTTCAGATGCAATAGGAACTTTTGGGTTAGGTCAATCCGTTCGCGAGATATGGGAGTTTGAAGCCAAGAAATGGTAGAGAAGGCAAAAAATATTTCACAATTCTGCTGCTCCAAACGCTTAACCAGAATGACCTAGGGAAATAATACACGTACCGTTGTAATCGGGCGAGTTTCTACTTTCAAATGCACAAGGAATTTTTGGGTTAGGTCAATCCGTTCGCGAGATATGGGACTTTGAAGCTAAGAAATGGTTGAAAACACAACAAATTTTTCGCACTTCTGCTGCTCCAAACGCTTAACCAGAATGGGCTAGGGAAAAAATACACATACCGTTGTAATCGGGCGAGTTTCTACTTTCAGACGTAACAGGAATTTTTGGGTTAGGTCAAACCGTTCGCGAGATATGGGAGTTTGAAGCCAAGAAATGGTGGAGAAGGCAAAAAATTTTTCACAATTCTGCTGCTCCAAACGTTTAACCAGAATGGCCTAGGGAAAAAATACACGTACCGCTGTAATCGGGCGAGTTTCTACTTTCAAATGCAATAGGAATTTTTGGGTTAGGTCAATCGGTTCGCGAGGTATGGGAGTTTGAAGCCAAGAAATAGTTGAGAAGGCAAAAAATTTTTCGCAAATCTGCTGCTCCAAACGCTTAACCAGAATGGCCTAGGGAAAAAATACACATACCGTTGAAATCGGGCGAGTTTCTACTTTCAGACTCAATAAGAATTTTTGTGTTAGGTCAATCCGTTCGCGAGATATGGGAGTTTGAAGCGCAGAAATGGTTGAGAAGGCAAAAAATTTTTCGCACTTCTCCTGCTCCAATCGCTTAACCAGAATGGCCTAGGGAAAAAATACACATACCGTTGTAATCGGGCGAGTTTCTACTTTCAGACGTAACAGGAATTTTTGGGTTAGGTCAATCCGTTCGCGAGATATGGGAGTTTGAAGCCAAGAAATGGTTGAGAAGGCAAAAAAATTTTCGCACTTCTGCTGCTCCAATCGCTTAACCAGAACGGCCTGGTGGAAAAAAACACGTACCGCTGTAATCGGGCGAGTTTCTACTTTCAAATGCAATAGGAATTTTTGGGTTAGGTCAATCGGTTCGCGAGATATGGGAGTTTCAAGCTAAGAAATGGTTGAGAAGACAACAAATTTTTCGCAATTCTGCCGCTCCAAACGCTTAACCAGAATGGCCTAGGGAAAAAACACACATACCGTTGTAATCGGGTGAGTGTCTACTTTCAGATGCAATAGGAATGTTTGGGTTAGATCAATCCGTTCGCGAGGTATGGGAGTTTGAAGCCAAGAAATGGTTGAGAAGGCAAAAAAATTTTCGCACTTCTGCTGCTCCAATCGCTTAACCAGAACGGCCTGGTGGAAAAATACACGTACCGCTGTAATCGGGCGAGTTTCTACTTTCAAATGCAATAGGAATTTTTGGGTTAGGTCAATCGGTTCGCGAGATATGGGAGTTTCAAGCTAAGAAATGGTTGAGAAGACAACAAATTTTTCGCAATTCTGCCGCTCCAAACGCTTAACCAGAATGGCCTAGGGAAAAAATACACATACCGTTGTAATCGGGTGAGTGTCTACTTTCAGATGCAATAGGAATGTTTGGGTTAGATCAATCCGTTCGCGAGGTATGGGAGTTTGAAGCCAAGAAATAGTTGAGAAGGCAAAAAATTTTTCGCAAATCTGCTGCTCCAAACGCTTAACCAGAATGGCCTAGGGAAAAAATACACATACCGTTGAAATCGGGCGAGTTTCTACTTTCAGACTCAATAAGAATTTTTGTGTTAGGTCAATCCGTTCGCGAGATATGGGAGTTTGAAGCGCAGAAATGGTTGAGAAGGCAAAAAATTTTTCGCACTTCTCCTGCTCCAATCGCTTAACCAGAATGGCCTAGGGAAAAAATACACATACCGTTGTAATCGGGCGAGTTTCTACTTTCAGACGTAACAGGAATTTTTGGGTTAGGTCAATCCGTTCGCGAGATATGGGAGTTTGAAGCCAAGAAATGGTTGAGAAGGCAAAAAAATTTTCGCACTTCTGCTGCTCCAATCGCTTAACCAGAACGGCCTGGTGGAAAAAAACACGTACCGCTGTAATCGGGCGAGTTTCTACTTTCAAATGCAATAGGAATTTTTGGGTTAGGTCAATCGGTTCGCGAGATATGGGAGTTTCAAGCTAAGAAATGGTTGAGAAGACAACAAATTTTTCGCAATTCTGCCGCTCCAAACGCTTAACCAGAATGGCCTAGGGAAAAAACACACATACCGTTGTAATCGGGTGAGTGTCTACTTTCAGATGCAATAGGAATGTTTGGGTTAGATCAATCCGTTCGCGAGGTATGGGAGTTTGAAGCCAAGAAATAGTTGAGAAGGCAAAAAATTTTTCGCAATTCTGCTGCTTCAAACGCTTAACCTGAATGGCCTAGGGAAAAAATACACATACCGTTGTAATCGGGCGAGTTTCTACTTTCAAATGCAATCGGAATTTTTGGATTAGGTCAATCCGTTCGCGAGATATGAGAGTTTGAATCTAAGATATGGTTGAGAAGACAACAAATTTTTCGCAAATCTGCTGCTCCAAACGCTTAACCAGAATGGCCTAGGGAAAAATACGCATACCGTTGTAATCGGGCGAGTTTCTACTTTCAGACTCAATAAGAATTTTTGTGTTAGGTCAATCCGTTCGCGAGATATGGGAGTTTGAAGCGCAGAAATGGTTGAGAAGGCAAAAAATTTTTCGCAATTCTGCTGCTCCAAACGCTTAACCAGAATGGCCTAGGGAAAAAATACAAATACCGTTGTAATTGGGCGAGTTTCTACTTTCAGATGCAATAGGAACTTTTGGGTTAGGTCAATCTGTTCGCGAGATATGGGAGTTTGAAGCCAAGAAATGGTAGAGAAGGCAAAAAATATTTCACAATTCTGCTGCTCCAAACGCTTAACCAGAATGACCTAGGGAAATAATACACGTACCGTTGTAATCGGGCGAGTTTCTACTTTCAAATGCACAAGGAATTTTTGGGTTAGGTCAATCCGTTCGCGAGATATGGGACTTTGAAGCTAAGAAATGGTTGAAAACACAACAAATTTTTCGCACTTCTGCTGCTCCAAACGCTTAACCAGAATGGGCTAGGGAAAAAATACACATACCGTTGTAATCGGGCGAGTTTCTACTTTCAGACGTAACAGGAATTTTTGGGTTAGGTCAAACCGTTCGCGAGATATGGGAGTTTGAAGCCAAGAAATGGTGGAGAAGGCAAAAAATTTTTCACAATTCTGCTGCTCCAAACGTTTAACCAGAATGGCCTAGGGAAAAAATACACGTACCGCTGTAATCGGGCGAGTTTCTACTTTCAAATGCAATAGGAATTTTTGGGTTAGGTCAATCGGTTCGCGAGATATGGGAGTTTCAAGCTAAGAAATGGTTGAGAAGACAACAAATTTTTCGCAATTCTGCCGCTCCAAACGCTTAACCAGAATGGCCTAGGGAAAAAATACACATACCGTTGTAATCGGGTGAGTGTCTACTTTCAAATGCAATCGGAATTTTTGGATTAGGTCAATCCGTTCGCGAGATATGAGAGTTTGAATCTAAGATATGGTTGAGAAGACAACAAATTTTTCGCAAATCTGCTGCTCCAAACGCTTAACCAGAATGGCCTAGGGAAAAATACGCATACCGTTGTAATCGGGCGAGTTTCTACTTTCAGACTCAATAAGAATTTTTGTGTTAGGTCAATCCGTTCGCGAGATATGGGAGTTTGAAGCGCAGAAATGGTTGAGAAGGCAAAAAATTTTTCGCAATTCTGCTGCTCCAAACGCTTAACCAGAATGGCCTAGGGAAAAAATACAAATACCGTTGTAATTGGGCGAGTTTCTACTTTCAGATGCAATAGGAACTTTTGGGTTAGGTCAATCCGTTCGCGAGATATGGGAGTTTGAAGCCAAGAAATGGTAGAGAAGGCAAAAAATATTTCACAATTCTGCTGCTCCAAACGCTTAACCAGAATGACCTAGGGAAATAATACACGTACCGTTGTAATCGGGCGAGTTTCTACTTTCAAATGCACAAGGAATTTTTGGGTTAGGTCAATCCGTTCGCGAGATATGGGACTTTGAAGCTAAGAAATGGTTGAAAACACAACAAATTTTTCGCACTTCTGCTGCTCCAAACGCTTAACCAGAATGGGCTAGGGAAAAAATACACATACCGTTGTAATCGGGCGAGTTTCTACTTTCAGACGTAACAGGAATTTTTGGGTTAGGTCAAACCGTTCGCGAGATATGGGAGTTTGAAGCCAAGAAATGGTGGAGAAGGCAAAAAATTTTTCACAATTCTGCTGCTCCAAACGTTTAACCAGAATGGCCTAGGGAAAAAATACACGTACCGCTGTAATCGGGCGAGTTTCTACTTTCAAATGCAATAGGAATTTTTGGGTTAGGTCAATCGGTTCGCGAGGTATGGGAGTTTGAAGCCAAGAAATAGTTGAGAAGGCAAAAAATTTTTCGCAAATCTGCTGCTCCAAACGCTTAACCAGAATGGCCTAGGGAAAAAATACACATACCGTTGAAATCGGGCGAGTTTCTACTTTCAGACTCACTTTCAGGACTCAATAAGAATTTTTGTGTCTAGGTCAATCCGTTCGCGAGATATGGGAGTTTGAAGCGCAGGCAAATGGTTATGAGAAGGCCAAAAAAATATTTTCGCACTTCTCCTGCTCCCAATCCGCTTAACCAGAATGGCCTAGGGAAGAACAAACTCAACACATACCCGTTGGTAATCGGGCGCGAGTTTCCTACTGTTCAGACGTAACAGGAATTTTTGGGTTAGGTCCAATCCGTTCGCGAGATATGGGAGTTTGAAAGCCAAGAAAATGGTTGAGAAGGCAAAAAAAATTTTCGCACTTCTGCTGCTCCAATCGCTTAACCAGAACGGCCTGGTGGAAAAAAACACGTACCGCTGTTAATCGGGCGAGTTTCTACTTTCAAATGCAATAGGAATTTTTGGGTTAGGTCAATCGGTTCGCGAGATATGGGAGTTTTCAAGCTAAGAAATGGTTGAGAAGACAACAAATTTTTCGCAATTCTGCCGCTTCCAAACGCTTAACCAGAATGGCCCTAGGGAAAAAAACACACCATACCGTTGTAATCGGGTGACGTGTCTACTTTCAGATGCAATAGGAATGTTTGGGTTAGATCAATCCGTTCGCGAGGTATGGGAGTTTGAAGAGCCCAAAGAAATGGTTGAGAAGGCAAAAAAATTTTTCGCACTTCTGCTGCTCCAATCGCTTAACCAGAACGGCCCTGGTGGATAAAAATTACACGTACCCGCTGGTAATCGGGCGAGGTTTCTACTTTCAAATGCAATAGGAATTTTTTGGGGTTAGGTCAATCGGTTTCGCGAGATAATGGGAGTTTCAAGCTAAGAAAATGGTTTGAGAAGACAACCAAATTTTTTCGCAATTCTGCCGCTCCAAACGCTTAACCAGAATGGCCTAGGGAAAAAAATACACATACCGTTGTAATCGGGTGAGTGTCTACTTTCAGATGCAATAGGAATGTTTGGGTTAGATCAATCCGTTCGCGAGGTATGGGAGTTTGAAAGCCAAGAAATAGTTGAGAAGGCAAAACAAATTTTTCGCAAATCTGCTGCTCCAAACGCTTAACCAGAATGGCCTAGGGAAAAAATACACTATACCGTTGAAATCGGGCGAGTTTCTACTTTCAGACTCAATAAGAATTTTTGTGTTAGGTCAATCCGTTCGCGAGATATGGGAGTTTGAAGCGCAGAAAATGGTTGAGAAGGGCAAAAAATATTTTTCGCACTTCTCCTGCTCCAATCGCTTTAACCAGAATGGCCTAGGGAAAAAAATACACATACCGTTGTAATCGGGCGAGTTTCTACTTTCAGACGTAACAGGAATTTTTGGGGTTAGGTCAATCCCGTTCGCGAGATATGGGAGTTTGAAGCCAAGGAAATGGTTGAGAAGGCAAAAAAAATTTGTCGCACTTCTGCTGCTCCAATCGGCTTAA